>NC_142717.1:37183357-37485623 GCF_055471065.1 Atractosteus spatula | reverse complement strand
ATGTTTGAAAACGTTTGATATTTTATCCCAAACACAAGATATACCATACAGGTTAATTAAAATTTTTCCCTTGTATTCATGTGTGTGTGAATGTGTGTCTTGCAAAGGATGGGCATCCTATCCTGCCATTACTGAACATTGATTCCACATTACTGTATGTAGTATACAGTAAGTAGAGTTATTCCTCTATGATTACTTATGATTCGGTTTTGTCACCCTTTTATGGTTGGGTGGGACCTTAGAATTTTTTCAGATGATGGGTATTACACCTGTGCTGAGTTGTTTAGTACAATTGGGTTAATACCATCAGATCTTACAGTTTTGTTACTAATGAGTCCATGTAGTGCTTGTAGCATGTCTGACTCTTCTTTTATAATATTCCTAAACCTGAGGCATGTTGTCTATTTTTTCCTTAGTAAATACCCAGATAAAATTTTCTTTTAATACATCAGCCAGTTCCTATTCCTTTTCTTCTGTAATCATTTTCTTTAGTGCCTTCTTTCTCCTTATTTTTTTCTGAATTGATTGACCGAACCTTTTGGCTCACTACCCTCTAGACATTGATGTACTGGTGGCGTGAATCTGGAGATGCTCACTGTTCTCTTGACTTTAACTTACTGGTGGGCTGAATCTGGCCTGTGCTTAATGTCTTTAAAATGTTTTCATGTTTGAGTTGTGAGGATGCCTGGACCCGCGTATAGTAACCAGTAAACTTGTTCATAAAAGGAGTGCTGGCTGAGCTCTGTAGTCTGTACATCATTGATTAAGTCTGAGATTTCCAAAGCAGTAACACTAAGTAAGGCTGTGTCTACTCGGTTGCTGTTGGAACTAGTGCTGGTGGATCAGTAGGTGATACTCTTCCCTCTGGACCAGGTTTTTCTCAACTGATGGGCTAGTAATATGGA
Source organism: Atractosteus spatula (assembly GCF_055471065.1). Taxonomy (NCBI): domain Eukaryota; kingdom Metazoa; phylum Chordata; class Actinopteri; order Semionotiformes; family Lepisosteidae; genus Atractosteus; species Atractosteus spatula. Next base: position 37,484,718 of record NC_142717.1, on the reverse strand, counting down.
GATTGGGAACACTGTGCTGTAGGAGTTGTCATCCTTCACATGGCATGTTAAATATAGAATATACAGGGGTGGCACGTTTGTGTAGTGGTTAGCATTGCTGCCTTGCAGCCCTGGGTTCAATTCCTGGTGCGCCATCTGTGTAGAGTTTGTTTATTCTCCTCATGTTCACATGGGATTCCTTCGGTGCTCTGGTTTCCTCCCACAGTCATGCTGGTAAGGTAATTGGCTTTTGTGATAGCTGGCTGTGGTGGTGCATGTGCATATTTGTGTCCGTGTGTCTGCCCTGTGATGCACTGGTGTCCTGCCCAGGGTGTATCCTGACTTGCGCCCGTTGCTTGCTGGGATAGGCTCTGGCTCCCCTGCCACCCTGTACTGGAAAAAAGTGGTTAGAAAAAGAATGGGTGCAATACATGGTACGATATGAGTAAAAGTTTGAAATGTTTGTTTTGGTAGCTGATATACGAGATTGATATAGGTAGGTTTGTCATTTTGGATTTTTGTCAGCTCCTAGACTCCCACTGCCTAACTATCAACTGGCATTGATAAATCATTAATTATCACTGTCCTTCTGGTGTGAACACCAGACTGTCTGACCCCATTAGGTTTGTATATGAATTTCCAGGTTGACCAAATTCACATAAATCTCAGAGCAGTTGTCAACTTTTCTGTTCACAAATGAGTTATAAATTAATCTTGCTTCACCTGTCCTGCCTTTCCTTAAGATCAGGGTACTTAAAGATATGCGTGAACTAGTAAATATAAAAGATTTACAGTTCCTTTTACTGTTGGAGATAAAGCAATGAAAATATACTTATATTAAACATGCATACCCTTTCTTTGAAGAGAATTAGTATTGGAGATATATGCATATACACTAGATTGCAGTGCTTGTAAATTAATAACACTACAAACATTATTTTACAGTGTAGATCGATACCCCAAAATAAATTCATATACACTATTTTATCTAGAGAGCTTTTTTTCTGAACTACACCTGCAGTATTAAACTTTGGCAGTGAGGAGCTCGAGTTTAAGAAGCAGGAGCCACGTGACTTTCATGTGTAGATGTTTTGCTGTTTGTTTTAAAAACACTGAACATTGTTCAGACCTTTTTGTAATGAGAAGCATTTGAACATGTATTTAAACAACAAGTATTTGAAATGTTTCAATAACTCAGGGAAAAATCCCATGTTAAATCATTATCAGCAAATGATACCCCAAAAAACCAATCAACACAGGACCATATGGCTCAGTATGGCGGAGAGTGACCCAGAACCGACATCAAATTGCTCCTTCAGACAGTTTTTTTTCTCATGTCACACAGATCTACCGTTTTAAGATATCTGTCCTTCAGTTGTAAAGACAAAGCTGATAACAGTCCAATAACACTTGCTTATTGAGAGGTTACAACAGGTAAAGAAAGTATATTACTTTTGCTGCATGAAGCTATTTACTTTGGCTGTTCCCTTAGAAACGAATCTGGCCTTTATCTGTTAGAAATACAGAGGAGCCACAGTAGCATTGTAATTGGTCTAAAAACACCTCTCTGTGTAATGTGTTAAAAAAGAGCATTGAATAGATCAAGTTTGTCATAGAATTGTGCTGCTGCCTAAGTTGGTCATTTTAGGAAGGCCAGAATTCTGAAGTGGACCTTGCAGAGTTCCTTGTGTAGGAACTGGGATATTGTCAATGTATGAAAACTGACACTGACTTTGCAAATCTTTTATAGTTACTGTTGACTTTAAAGTGGCATCCTTAACTGCTATCCTGCTGGCTCCTCTGTTTGTAAAGGCATCATGATCTAAGTAGTGTCTGGGTAAGATGACTCCTTCTTCACTGTACTCTAAGGGATAAGTAACCTTCTCCTGATCTGAGCCTCTCTAACACTTCATCCCTGACTTATTTCGAAAGCTCCTTGGACTTCATGGTCGATTTGCCATATAGCTCTGTGAGTTGTGACTTGAAATTTAATATCTATCTCAGGGTACTTCCAGAGACAGATGCATTTATTCTGAAATAAAGTTAAAATTTAAAACAGACCATTACTCTGAATTTGTGATCTGTTTTGAACCTTAACAGTTTTAGGGCCTTCATAGTAAAGGGTAAAATTCTAGTCACATTTAGTTTTTCTAGTAAAATCAAGTAAATAGTAACATTCTTTTCTTTTATTTATTTTCAAAGCTAATTTATTTACCCACTTTCACCATGTTCTTGCTTCATGAGTTTAATAGACAATTGTGACAATTGTAAATAGAAACTCCTGTTAAAAGTATCATGATTACAAACTCAACACCAAAAGCATGTGGAGACTTTGTAGGAGGGCGAATAACTGTAAAAGGTAAAGGGCAAAATAGTCATGTCAATGTAAAGATTTCTGTTTTCCATTTTTTGGGAGAAAGTGATCTAGCACGATACAGGGCAAAGCACAGCTTCTGACTTTACAACATTACATAAGGAGCTGGAAACATGCTGGGAGACAGACCCAATAACTGTGAGAGCACAGACTTCTTGGCCAGGAATACTGGGTGTAAAGCAGGCAGTCAGCAGTATTCTGGAGCAGTGGGATGGGATTCTGCTGTTGTTTATCACTTTTTATAGATTACTCAGTTACCCTTCTGTCACCTCAGAGCATATAAGCAAATGCCTGCCTGCTTTGGCAATATGTTTAACTGTATAGAGAATAACGTGAAACACATCACAAATATGTTATATGTGACACTAACTAGAATACATTTTTTTTCTTAAACTAGGATACCTTTCCTGCCCAGTTCCTTTCTTCTTTTCGTTCTGGTGAGAACTTTAAGGTGGATTGACTGATGCATGGTGATGATGGCAGCTCTTAGTGATGATGGCTTGCATCAGACCTGTGCCAAAAACACGATGAATAAAAAAAGAACTAGAACTAGAAAAAGGAAGCTAGAATCCTTGAGTGCTACTCTTCTTGCATGAATGAGCTTTCAGAATATTTAAATAGTATTCTCCAATAAATACTATTACACTTAATAAAGTATGGAATATCACTGTTTAAGGGTTAATATTTGTGTCTATATATATATACCTGATATACCAACAGTACCATGTATACTACAAATCCCTACATTCCATCCCCATTCATGAGATTGGCAGATTAAACATTAATGTTGCTGCGCATGACTCTTAGCTAAGCACTTTGGAAAACAGTTTTATTTATGTGAGAGCGGATTTAATTTTAAAGCAGCAAGTTAAAAGGAAATATTATTTATTTATGCAATTCAGCTATAAATTTGGTAAACATTATGCTTGCTTCATTTGACAGGTTACCCAGCAACATTTTGTTTTCCATATTGAACAAAGGTCACTGTTATCTGTCGTGATGACGCACCTGTAGGCTGTTGCTAAATGCCGTAATAATACCAGCTATTGCCATAGCATTTGGAAGATAAGAAAACAGAGTGCCTTTCAGTACTGCCAATGTCCCATGAAGAAAATGACCTCTTATCCTTCTGATCTAGGCCCTAAACGTGTTGTAAGCTTGTACCTCGGTAATGCAGTGATGATTTTACAAAGTACATGTCAGCAGTAGTTGTGAAAATGTTTTAGCGTCTTTATTGTGCCTCTTTTGAAAAAAGAGGCTTTTTATCTGAATTCATGAAGGAGCTTGCCTGAGCACACATTTAACTCCATGATCCTGGGTTATGTCACTAGCTGACTGTGACTGAGATGCCTCACAGATAAGATCATTTTATTGGCCATATACAATTTCTTGTATAAGGAATTTGTCTTTTCACATATCCCAACTTGCTCTCCATGAGACACACAGACAGGGAGAGAAGCTTGGGGTCAGAGCGCAGGGTCAGCCGTTTATACGGCACCCCTAGAGCAGTTGGGATTAAGGGCCTTGCTCAGGGAACCACAGAGTAGGATTCCTCTGCCAGCCGCAGGATATGAACTGGCAACCTTCCCACCACAGGCGCAGAGCCTTAGCCACAGAGCCACCACAGCACCCTGAGCAGAGCTTAACAATTACCTGAACACCTTCAATGGATGGGTGGGAGTAGTCAGCTTAGGCTCTGTGCTCTCAGTGAACACAGTGACCCCTGTGTTGTTAATGGATACCCCCCTGCTCTTACTTTGTGGACATGTCTTCATGGAAGCGAAATGCTGAGAAGGCAACCATTGTTCAAAACTAGAAGTACAAGAGAAGGTTCCTTCCGTGGTTTATAGCAGTTCAAAAATGTAATTTTATTTTTCTTTGGAGAGGATGGAATGGCAGGAGAGGCATGTTGGTGTGGCAGATGGTGCTGCTACTTCACATACCCTGAGTTTGAGTCTTGAACCTTGTGTGTGGAGTTTGTATGTTATCCCAATGTTTTTCTGGATTTCTGCTGGGTGCTCTAGGTTCCTGGCTGGCTACGTGGTATTTCTACACCCTCTGTGTGCATCCCATTCAGATCCCACTGTGTGCCCCATTATCATACGAATACAGTGTTTACAGTGCATTTAGGTACCTGTTCCTCACAGGATTGTATCTAAGATTCAAACATTAGGGTGTGAAGACATCTTGTGTCAACAGAATCATTTTGAAATCAGAAGTTATTTTCACCTACTAGTTGCGTGAAGCACCAACTTGGAAGGACTTTTGAAACACTCAATTGTGCATATGTGCTTCACAGTTTGAAAATAATTACAAGTATTAAACCAAATTAAGTATAATTTTTCATGTACTGTACACCCCAATTTTGTGTCAGAAAATAGTTGGTAACATACATTCCTATTGTTTTTTAAACACATTACTGCATAATGCACTCACAAAGGATGATAATTAAACAGTTGCCTGTTTTATGTATTTTATGTATTTACTTTAAATCCAACTATAGTGAAAACTGTTTTAACCGAGACACATGAGAATAATGCTTTCATTTTGGGGCACAACTAGGGGTTTTCATTCTGTGATCTTTTTTCATAGATTATACTAGAACAGAAGAGACATATGGGGTATGTGGCTTGCTGTAGTTATGTTTTTTTTGCCACTGATGCATGACTATGAAGGCCCCAGCGCTATAAAATAATTATTTTTCCCTAAGTAAATGTGGTTTTGTGAAGAATGCCGGTTGTCAGCACAGTGGCGCACTGGTTAGCATGGCTGAGGCCATGGATTCAATTACTGAGATGCCATCTGTGTCCGTGTGTGCCCTGCGATGGACTGGCATCCTGTCCTGTCCTGTCCAGGGTGTACCTTTCCTTGCGCCCGTTGGTTGCCTGGAGATTAGAAAATGGATGGAAAGATGAATGTTGATGGAAAGAAAGCGGCGAAAACTACAGTATCTACATTTGAGGTCAGCTTTGCCTCAGCTTCAGATATAAGCTCCAAACAGAATGTCTGACTGTTGAATAAGGCCTGTAGAATTAGTTTACTGTAATACAACAGACAGGGGCCTCTAAATCCTTAAAATGAAGATGAATCATTATCAATCATTTGCTAATCTTGTGCTAAAAAATAATGTTTTGTTACAAACCGGCGGTTACGAAAATTAATAAATTCGGGAAATGACGAGGGGGTAAATCAATAAGTAAAGTAAGCGATCATATCCCAAAATTTGTAAGGATTTCTCCAAGAATACACCCAAGTGGTTGGTACTGTATAGCTAGAGGCATGTGAATTCTTTATTCTCCAGCACAGTTTTGGTGAAAACAGAATTAATTCAGGCACATTTGGTTAAAGAAATATTTATTAGCAGTGACAATACACACACTATACTTAATACAACATAAACATAAAACACAGAAGTTTCCCTATGTACATTACAAGTTTACAGACAAGGTGTTTCAGAGACCTATGTCTAGACTACTTAGAAAACCCCAGACTGCTACCAAGTATTCGACTCTTAAATAATGCCTACAGTCGCCAGAACAAGGTAAAGCTGCCTTCTAAAGTAAATGCAACACAGTCTGTACCCTTTCTCTCTGAAAACCTGCATGCCACAAAAAAAAATCTTCAGCCTATCTTCCTATTCTAAAATGCACCCACTATGCAGGTGAGGCTGTTTTAACCAAGAGATTCTTCACTCAGGAAATCCAAGTTCCCTAAAAACTACAGAATATCAAGCTCTCTTTAGCAAGATTCAAATACTTAATTCCAGTCAGGTCTTTTTGGATGAGTCTGAACAAGGACCTCTTGCCTGGCACAAGCTGTATACTCTGCCTCCTCCTGTCTCCTCTCTTCTGTCTCTGTTGTCTCTCTCTTCCCCCTGATCTCTGTTGATCCTACACATTTGACAGTTTCAATCATGTGCCCGGAACTTAACTAATTAAGGTAAACCAGAAGGTCTCACACCCAGCACAACTAAGTAAACATCTCTTGGTCTGAAGCTCTAGAAAGTGGAGATATTGACACTAGTTAAGTGTTATTCATTGTGTCTAGGATTCTTAGAGACATCTCCATCACCTACTCCAGCCTCTAACAGTTTTAAGACTTCAAAAACCTGTTTCCCAAGCTGAAGCAATCTATTCACAGCAATAGTGTGACATACAGTACATGTGACATTTAACATTAAAAAATAGTTAATAATAATTTAACCAATAAAATGCTATCAGAGCTATATCGGTTATGCTATTTTTTACCCCAGTGTGAATACAAATTTCCTTTGTTTAAAAAAACCCTTTTATTTTATGCAGAATGATAGTAGTGCATTTTGTTACACACATTTACTAAAGAGAGTGAGGAAATTATTCTTCATCAGCCAGGCTGTGTACCATCTGCATTTGAATTAGTTTTAACAACTAGAGCAAGCCAGGCTTTAGGTCTGGTAAAATGTGCTAAGGTATCTCTACTTCTAGAGATTTTTCTAACCCTTGTCATTCTGGTTATAACCTAATGTGCTACAGTAGTAATTATAAATGGTGAAAAAGTTTGTATTGACACATCTTGGCTGACTCAGCCATTTGTGTCATCATGATTCAGCCATGTGTCAACAAAATGTAAATTGGCTCATATTGGGGGAGGGGGGAATATCACCTGCTCATGTCCCATCTTCAGTAAAGCCCTCATTCCTCCCATTGGTGGCTAGAATTCAGGTGTAGAGGTGCTTCTTCATTTTCTGATGTTTGGTTACAGATGAGATGGAGTTTATTCAGCTCAAGCTTGCTTGGTTTCTTATTGCTTGGAGGATCTCACCAAGGTGATTTGTTTAGTTTCACAGGGAGTCAGTGTCTAAAACATGGCCTGATAGCTTGATTCAGAAACCCACCTCTCTTTTTGAATAAGCCCCTCATATAAATAATCTGCATTTAAGATTCACTCTTGTGGAAACCTGCTTAAAGGTGCTAATGTAATGAGGATACCCATTTACTGATTGTATCAGTATCAGTTGTTTGATACTCCAGTTTGTTGTTCTGGGTTTCTTTGCAGATACTTGCAGATCATGCTGGGGAACCTTTAGAACTGTTCAGTGGCAATCACAAAATAGGTTATTACATTTTAATTATACTGTTAGTGACTTACCATTTCTTGTGGTTGGCCTACAGATATTCTGTGGTCTATATTTGTTGCCCTAGAGTTCAGTGTTTTTCATTTAATGTTTTTTTATTCTTTTTCTCCAAAAAAGCTCCATATTAGATGAGTGTGAGCTTAACCAATTTTTTCAACAACGACTACAGTAGTAGTCGTGTATAAAGGACAAGGATGTATGAGTATGTGTTTAAACAAAACATTTTCACCACAGTATCAATATTATAAATAGAATTATTTCACATAAGGAGACAGCTTCTTTTATTTCTTCTTGCCATTTTCACAAGGACACCCTGTGCTGAATTTATATCCAGAGAAGCTATTTTAGGCTGTTGGACTCCTGGTAGAGTATGGCAGTGTTTCATTTCAAGCTGGTAGCGTACATAAAGAGAAAACCTTCATGCTGTTTACAGGGCTATAAATAGTTTGAATGTTGTCAGTTTTATCCAGGATGAGGCAGAAAAGCTGATAGATTGTTTAGAATTGAGTGGTCTATTTCAAATCTTGGTGATTTTTCTCTTTATTTAAAATAACAGTTTTAATGTAGTATAGTGCCCATATATTTTAATTTTTATTTGTGTTTTCCATATTTTCCATGCATGCAGTATTTTTTTGTATTTTGCAGCAGAGGCACTGTTATCCCCACCCTAATCAGTTTTGTGAAAAAATCCCCTTTGTTATTTCCTTAAGGAAGGACTTAGTGCCATTTGCCTGTCGATAGGACGATGGAAATGAAAAACCTTCAGTAAAATCTCACAACTGTCTCTTAGAAATAAAGTGTTCATCGAAAAGACAAATGTGGCAGAAGGGTCCATCTCATGATGAAAAATGTTCAGTAGGTGTTTTTATTTCAGAGCTGAAATAAAAAAAGAGAAGGGAATGTCTGATTGGTGCAGCAATTAGCCTATTATCAAATAAACATGCAGCTTAGGCAAGACAATGCAAAACCAAATAATGCAGAAAAGCACAGGAAAGCATATAATCACAGAGAGATGGTGAGAACACTTCCTTAAAGAGCTGTGAGACAAATGAAAATTTTCAACCACTCCAGTGTTGTGTGGAAGTTGTGGCAGATTTCTCTGAAGAACCCTGAATACTTTGTGCTTTGTGAGTATATTTTATCCATTGTTTTAATTGCATTTTTAAAGGCATTTGTTACAAGAAAGAACCGAAGACCAGTGAGGAAGGAGGTTACCATATTCAATACTGCTTGTTGGCATGAAATACTCATTAAGGCTTCACTTTTTAACAAGATTTTCAGTGAAGTAGTTCATAATATGGTTGTGGTACAATAAGAGAATTTCTAATTGCTGGAACATGAGCAGTTTTGGGACTGTATAGATGGATTTGAAGTCATTGGGTTGCAGATAGATTTTTGTCACTGTGTTCTAGATGATTGAAATTTTTTCGTGGTTGTTAGTCACAACAAAGAGCTTTGTTTTAGTGATTTTAAAAACAGGGTTGAACCTGGAGAACCTGGAGAAGGAATCCTAAGCTTCTATGCATCTGAATAGGAAATATTCCTGAGTGGTAAGGAAAAACAATTCGTGCTGAATTTATAAATACAATACGAAATACTATATAAGATTCATGAAGAGAAAACAAAATATAAAGCAGGCACATAGTAAATTGCCCTAGTTCACAGTAAAATGTTATCACTGGATATGCAGACTAGAATTATTTATATCTTGATGTGATGTTTTTCAAACAACCGTTCAAGGAGTAAGAAGTGTATTCTAAAATCCAGGATTTTAATAACTGCTTGACAAAAACATAATGCATTTTTGAGATAAGATTGGAGTGTTTAATAACGGAATTAGCACATACGGTATGTACAGCACAGTACATACATTGTGTCGTGTTTTTAATTATATTTTTACAGATAAAGGAAAAAAGAGATATAAAGTGTTTATATGTGCATTTTCGTTTTGGATGAATTTACATGCATATGATATGTGTAACAAAAAATTCAGAAGTGCGTTGAAAAGGAAAGCCATATTCAAGACTTCAGTCATAGAAAGGCTGGATATCTCGAGGATAACAGCCAGCATGGGGCTCTCTGTAGCTTGCTCTGCTCCCTCCCTCTTGTCCTGGCTACAGAAACAGGACACAGCTGGTTGTAGCAGGTGTCAGCTGGTGATTGTAGTGGAAAAGCATATAGCGTTAGCTATGCTATTTCTAAAAAAGATGGAGTGGGGATAAATTTAAAGTGAAACTCCACATTCTGAAACGGGCATTACACCCACAGAACCATTCTCAATCTCTCAATCTCTTTATCACTCCTCTTTCTAGTACAGTTTAAGCCACAGTATTTGTTTCACAGGACATCTATCGGTTGGTTATATTTAGGGCTCTGTTTAATTTCTGATGTCACAGAAGCTTCATTCTGCACTGTTGCTGCAGGATATGATGAGGCTTCAGCATTAGATTCTAGCATTGTTTTGGTATCATGTTACAAAAACTAGCTGCTCTTTCTTTGTGTACTTGCATCTTTTTTTTCTGCAGTGTGTGTGTATGACGCCCCTTGGGGAGTGAGGTTGTCTGTGCACCCAGTGTGTAAATTGTTTGACTTCAGGGACAAAACAAAAGGATTAGCTTCCTCTATGTATGTCTTTTTGTCACAGACTTGATGTAAGCCATTAACTGTATGTGGCTTGGAGGTACTGAAAGGGAATGTAATAGCAGCTGACCTGTTACTAGAGTCCATTAAAGATCTCTGTCTTTTGAAAATAGACACACCAGGTGCTAATTAGTTAATGAATTACATTATTGGATAATAATGATAATTCCACATTCTCACATGGGGTTAATTAGTAGAATGTTTAGTTGTATGAAGGGCTTTCAGTATGTTAGCTGTGGTTGAGATTTTCATAGCATTCTGAATAAGTTTCTTTGGGCTCTTCTGGTGGAGATCAAGCCCCGTACTCTATCTGGTATTGCTATTATGTATTTCTGGAGTTTTCAGGGCCCTGGAGCCACCTTGTTTAAAAGTGGGATCTGTCAAACAATGTTTGAAATATTGTCATTTCTCAAATTCAGAAGTTTTGCCGAAGAAACTGTATAGCTGCGTTTTAAGTGAGTAAATTCTAAAAAATATTTTTTCTAGCATGCTTGTTTTTTGCATAAATAAATACAGACAAACAGATACAGACAAGTACACACTCACACCAGGGGCAATTTTCCCAAAAAACAATTAACCTACCAGTATGTCTTTTGGACTATGGGATGAAGCTGGAGCTCCCAGTGGAAATGGGGAGAACATACAAACTCCATGCAGATAGAACACCAGGTCCTGAATTGAACCCCGGGCCCCATAACTGCAGGACAACAACTCTTCTTGTAAGTAAGTTCTGAAAATCAAGAAATGTCATTTACGATCTCTAGTTATAGAAGCCTGCTGATGTTCTAGGGTGGGCAATGTTCGAACCACACCATATGTAATCCGTATAGGCAGGTGTCAATTGACCACACAATTATACATATTGTCTGTGTGAATGACCATGAGCCTAGTGTCATCCTGGCAGTCCTTGCTATGTTGAGATACAGCACAGTAAAGCCTAGCAGAACAGAAGTGTTGCAGATTCACTGAGGAAAGGGTGGAGTATCATAGAAGATATTGGAGTAAACGTTCTTAGCTTGGCAGAAAATGTTTTGCTTTGAAAATGCAAGGACTGGTTACATTACAAAGTATTGTTCCATGAAAGCTAATGGGTTTTTAATGCCAGAAAAAATAAAACTGATTTTATTTATATTCTTTGCTCCTCCTCTTTGTGCAACAGCTACAGAATCTTTCTGCAAAGGATAGTAATGTTCTTGGGAAATTAATGGGGCATTCTGAACTGGTGCTACTTAAAAACAAATCTGACCATCAAATGACTTGTCCAAAACTAGCCATTCAAGGGTCTTCTGGATTTTACAAGCCTTTTGCTGTCCCTCAGTTTGAGACATTTGGTGACCACATCTCTTTCTTTCAATTCAATTTCTGAACTAGGTTTGATTGGGGGTGGAGCAATGGCTAGTATTGCTGCCTAACAGTGCTGGGGCTCCGGGTTCAATTCTTGGGGTGCTATCTGCATGGAGTTTACATGTTCATCTGGGTTTTCTCTTAGTTTCCTCCCATAGTGCAAAGACATACTCTACTGGGAGGCTAATTGGCAACTGGGAAAACTAGTCCACCCAGGTGCCTTGCAATGGACTGGTGCTAGGGTGTATCCTGTCTTGGGCCTGTTGCTTGCCTAGATTCTCTGGATAAAATAATTGGATAAAATAGTTAGGAAAAATGGTTGGAAAATGGATGGATGGAAGCTGAATTGGAACATTCTATAAATTTTAATGAAACAGGGAGCACAGAATGCAAAGCTGGTTGAAAAAGATATAAGCATGCAAATGAAGATTTGTATAAAGGGAGTATAAAGGAAATATTGTTCCGGAGGTATAGTTTTTTAAATTACTTAAATGTTGAAATAAAATTATATGATCCTTATACTGTATGTAAATGTCTTACAGTATCTCTTTGCTCTTTTAATTTTTTAAATTAAGCATCAAGCTACATAATTATTTGCATGTGGACGAAGCATGCAGTAGTTAGGTGCTTCAAATAGCCACTGTCAATGGAAAAAAAATCATCATTGGATACATAGCTGGTTTATAAAACAGTCTTTTACAACCTTTGTGCAAACTGGTTCCTATTATGAATTAATTGTTCAAGGTGGAGGAGGGGGTGGTTTACGGAGTATGCTGAATTAACCGGACAGTTCATAAAAAGAAATTGGCCAATCTATTCCTTATTGAGTTATATTACAAAAAATAACATAATGATGTTATGTTAGGCGATACAGGAAGATATTTCTTGCAAAAATACATTTTTAGTGAAGCGTCTGTTTTGATGGCAGATTAACAGTTATAAGCTTGTCTGTGGGAAGCTGCAAAATACCGAGCCTCCTTTTGCAAAACGAACAGATTGTGTTGATATCTGTTTTGTTTGAGTTGGTAATACAAACCTCACTTGTGATATGACTCATTCTTGAATTGTTTTTTCCATGATGCACATTCCCAGTTGGCATTATGGTGCCATCTACAGTAACTCCAAGTTTTGTTTTTTTAATTAAAACATCTGGTAAATTTTTATAAGTCTTTGAAATGCTTATGGGTAGTTTAGTCTCTAATTTGCCCTTTGTATTCAAACATAATGGTGATGTTTTGTCAATTTTATAATTTGTAGAACTTTATAGTAGCTCTTGCATATAGAAAAGGCTCGACAATAAGGCCTTAATGACTGATTTATAATGTCTAAATCTGCATGATCATTATATGTAATTATGCTGTGCTACTGTCTCTTTGAAATTACCTGACATCCTGTTCTTGTATTTTCTTTAAAAACAGTAAATTGCTTTGTCCTTAAACAGTTGGTCTGAGTTTGGATTTCCCATGACCAGAAAATGTTGCATTGTGCTGAAGGAAATGTTAAATGCCTGCACTGGCTAGTTACAAAGCAGAATTAGCCAGGAAGTTAATATCTGGACTGAAATAATGGATTCATAATCCCTCTCACACCTGGCAGTGTACTGTGATATGGCTTTGTCAAGCCACGTTGGGACCAGCCGCTAACCTGTTGATATTGTAACGTTTTCGGGTTCAGCAAGGATTGACACAATAATTCAGACTCTTGTTTAAAAGAGAAACGGCGCTTTTATTTTAAGGATGGGCGTCTGGCACAGCAAGCACAGCCACAGCACCCACGCGCGAGAGAGAGCACAAAGCACTGGGGTCTACTCGGGTGCAGTTACACAGGGATAGGGTGGCAATTGGGTACAAGTATAAAAGGGGTGTGAAACCAGGGAACTATTTACACATGTTGGGGCGATCTCACCACTCTGTACACCCGTATTACAGTTGGTCAGCTGCACTGGTCAGTGGCTCTCCTAGTCCCCGCCCTGGCCTCTACTACTCCTGTCTCCTACTTCGCCGTGCGAAGGCGCTACAATATGAAACCTGAAGCATAGCAAGTGTTGCAGCCCAAATAATGACAGTGGAGATGATCATCTGCAACATCTTCACAAGTGGTTTCTCTGCCTCTTAGTTGTGAAGTCTATAATCCAGAGCTTCAAGGATAAATGGAGTTGATAACAGAAGTTCAAGAGAAAGGTTGGATGCTAATCTCAAAGACTTCCACTCTCCTGCCTATAAAACATTCTTAACAACTCTTACAACACCATAATCTATCCCCAATTATTTATTGAGACTTCTGAAAGATGATAATATTAATGATAATAACAACAACATTAATAAAAAACTTTATTTTATATAGTGCCTTTAAAAGTGGCTTCTCAAAGTGTTTTACAGAACCCTTTACATAGCATGCATTAAAATGTAATAAAGTTTGCAATTCATTTTTTAAGTATAAGATGTCTGTGCTTAACATAAAATTTGTCCATTTCAGCAGTGGCAAAAAGACATTTCTGAAATAGCACCTACATGAATTCCAGTTTTGAGAGATTTTGTGATGCTTAATTTTCACCTTGTATTTCTGAAAAAATACCACACGTCTTTGTAGAAAAACTGTGAAAAGTGTGTGATGTGGATTCATTCTGGAATTATAGAGATTGATTCTTCGAAATGGCAAAGACAGAAACTGTGCCTGAACTGATGCTGAGTGCAGATCTTCTGCTAATCTCATTATATGGCCAGATCTAGTGTGATATTGAAACAACGATGATCACTAAAAGCACTTAAGTGAGGATCTGATTATAAGAGCATATGGCCTTGCTGTAGAGCTGTTATCTAGAGGAGACGATGGCTTTTTCGTATAAATTTGTGTATGTGTGAAGTCTGGCCAGTTTATTCTGTGCAAGAGCTTTAAGGCATGTCTGTATAGGAGGGCACACAGGGGAATTGTAATGCAAATACGTTATTCCTGCATGGGTGCTTTTTAAAGTAGGGGAATCCCTTTATTTATACCATTGCTAAAACAAATCATGTGGAAAGTTGCACTGTGAGGTGAACCTTTTAAGTGTAAAAAAGAGTAGAATGGGTAGCATGCTTGTAATGAACAGAAAATATGAATAGTAGTATAATGGTTGCCTACATCTATGTTGTCCCGTTCTCTTTATATGTTTTAATTGGATCCACATTAATGTCATCAGCTGGGACTGGGAAACTTGTCAAGACTGATGGAAATCTTGATCCCATATAGATTTTTTAAGGAGAACTTTATCAGATGCCCTCTGAAAATCAAAACATGTTGTATCTTCAAGTCTTAATGATTGTTTCCATAACTACACATAATACAAGGCTTATCTGGACTATTAATTGGTCTATATTATAATCAACACATTGGTAACTGCTGCGAAGGTTTCTTTTTATTTTTGTAACATTGTTTGCATCTGTATTGAAATCTCCAAGTTTGATGCAGAAAAGCTCATGCATGCTTTTATCTGTTATTGTAACAATATGATTTCTGGTATAACCAAATATGTTATTAAGTTGCATCATGTTCAGAACTTGGCTACTCTGATCGTCACCAAAACTAAAATCCATGAGCATGTATCACCTGTTTTAGCCTTTATGCACTGGCTCCATGTTAGTTTCAGAATAAAATTTAAAATACGTCGGAACCACCTATCCAACAGCAGATTGTTTAAACTCTTTGGTCTCCTGCCTACAATCAGTTCATTATGAGGCTCTAATCTCTGGGAGGCAGCGTCTTCTGTTCTGTTGCTAGAAGGAAGACTATTGCACCCTGTACGAGATTTTACAAGTCACTCAGCACTTTCATATCCTGTATTAAAACTCAAATTTTCTGTTCTAGTTTGTAATTCTATTTAATTTCCATTTAACGTTGTATATTCCTGTCCATTGTTTGATTTATTGTACAGCACCTCAATATTAAGTACTACAAAAGACTCTACTTAAAATAAAGGACATGTTGTCTGCAAGTATTTGGTTCAATTTTATTATACAAATGGTAATGCCTATCTGTCCATCAGCATCTTCAAGTCTTACACTGAATAAGTGACCTGCTACTATTGAAATATGAAAATAAAATATGAATCCTCTGCAAAATGATCAAACTGTACAGTATTCACAGTATACTGTTTAAACCTCTTTGTAACTTAGCTCTCTACCTGTTATGTGTTGTCATGTTGTATCATGTGATATTGTACCATCATACTAATTGAGAACCCTCGCACTATAGCTTCTTCTACACTAGAATGAAGTGAGAATCATGGCTGTGATGAAACATTTTGCAATGAAGGAGCAAGAGGCCAGGTTTAAAAACAAGAGAAGGGATATCCATTACTTTGCTATTGTTAGCAGTGTGGGCTATTATTATAACCTGCACTAAAATAGATCACAGTCACGCTTCACTTTTGTTGTAACAATACCTGCTTTGTGCTGTAACCTTCAATTCATCTTTTAAGACAAATTCTAGTAAATAAACCTAAATATGTTTGGCTGATTTGTGTGCCAGAACAACATTCTACTGAGGCATCAACATATTCCTATGAGAGGTTTAGATATAATGGCATCACTCTACTGCGTATTCCCATGAGGACTTTAAAAATATATGAAGACACTACTATGTCCCTGTACAATATCAACAGCAGAGAAAATACAGAGTGTTACAGAAGAGTGTTAGTTTCCAGCAAGATTTTTTTTCAAAGAGAGCAGGTGGAGTTTGAGGTGACATTAGGTGATGAGCTGTGTTTATCCATCTTCTCAAATGTTAGCACCAGTTTTTAAAATGAAGCTAAATATGACCCCTTCCACCTCTGCAAAATGTTGACAGAAATTGGGTTTCTCCACGTACTCATTTCTTGTCACTCATTTTGAAATAGCACAGCATTCGCAGCAGGTCAGCAAAGTATTCTTTTCCACTTAAGAACTTCTCTCGGTGATCTTCAGAAGCATACATACTGTAATAATAATAATAACATCACTTTATTAACCCTTTACAATTTCTTGCATTAGGAATTATCTTTTCGCATACCCCAGCGTGTGCTCCATGAGACACACAGACACACAGATAGGGAGAGAGCCTGGGGTCAGAGCGCAGGGTCTGCCATTGTACAGCACCCCTGGAGCAGTTGGGGTTAAGGGCCTTGCTCAGGAGCCCAACGGAGTAGGATTCCTCTGCTGGTTGCGGGATTTGAACCGGCAACCTTCTAGCCACAGGTGCAGATCCGCCCCAGACCTACAAACCTGTACAAACCAATCCTGATGTTCTGAAGGGAGCATTCCTGCAGTTTTTTATACAGTTTCCTGAATCACTGTATTCTCCTCATGGCTGCATATTTCACCCATCTCTGTGTCTGCATGGGTGTCTTTGGGTTCCACTACCTCTTAGCATGTTGTTTAACCCAAAGCTTATTTTAATTACAAGACTCAATAAACATCCACAAAACATCTGACTCTTTGATGTCATTATTCCTCCTTGAATAGTATCTTATGATACAAGTAAATTATTCTGGCTAGTTGTGGTTTTCTGGGTCTCTGTTTTTCCACTTTTTGTCGTTTTGAAAAAAAGTTACTTCTAATAAAAGACTTACTAATCAGAATTTGAAAACCTACAAATCTACAACTGGTTACCCAAAATGGGAAGTTAACCATTATGAAAAGCATCAAATTGTATGTGTTTTAATCAAAAAAATCCCAAATGTATTTATATCTGAAGCAAGACCAGTATATGCAACTAAAAATATTAAACCTAATACTGTATGTGCAGTGAGGTCCACTTACCACAATGTGATCTGCAAGGTGCTGTATAAGGCAATATATCAAATAAATGAAATTGTTATTATTTCTAATGACCAGACATCTGTTAGTTTGTTGCATTTTGTCTTGATAAAGGATCTTTAGATGCTGTTGGTAAACCGTCCACATCTCCAAATCATAAATTATGTAGAGTATACTATACTCAGGATGGCACAGTAGTAAGCATTGTTGATTTGTAGAGCTGGAGCCCTGGTTATAGTTTTGTATCTAGGGTGCTGTGGAGTTCGCACTGTATGTTGTCCTCATGCTGGTAGGTTAATTGACTTCTATAAAACCTTGGCCCTGGTGTATGTGCATTATTGAGTCTACTGTATGTGCTAGACTGGTGTCCCATCCAGGGTGTATCCTGCCTTGTGTCCGTTGCTTGCTCTGGGTCACAATAATCCCAAATTGGATAAACAGTTATAGAAAGTGATGTGACATTACATCACATTTAGAAATTCACTTAAAGGGCTTGTAATGTGTCGCTGAATTAGTATTAAGAACTCCTATTTTGACTTTATTGGTTTCAAATATTTTTTTTCTTTTAAGTGCCCAATATGTGATGATGTATGCTCATGAATGTCTCACAGAATGCAATCTCGAGCCCCAACATCTGGCTACGGCATTTGGAAAATCAGGAAATACAGTTGTTAGTACAGTATCTCCCAGAAGTCTTAATGTGATTTATCTTTTGCTAGACACAAAACAGACACAAACATGCTAGAAAAACAAACAACATTACTGAAATGGAATTTATGGAGTTATCTTGTCCAGATTTTTAAACTAGAATGTTTAAATTTTTCATTCTGTATATTAACTGGCCTGTGCCAGTTAATGATTTACAACATGAAATTAATGATTGACTTCTATGCTTTGCTTAAAAAAGATAAAAATGGTTTTATCTTTACATTGTTAACTGATTTTACTTTATCTAAAATGCTCTTGACACAACCTAGCACAAAACATGTATTAAAGAGTAGATTGTATAGTTTTTTACATTTCTGTAGAGTGAGCTTTGTGGAGGAATCAGAAGGTCTTTGCCACAAAAGCTTTGAAAACAATTGGTACCAATTAGTTCTTTCAGTGTGAGTCTCCTTGAGAGATAAATGATTTAGAATTAAAGGCTCTGTCAAGCAATGAATGTTTAAAGATAGCTTCAACTGCCCTTAGGTTATTTGCAATTATAATACTGTTAGTTTTGTTAGTGGACAGTTTTTATTATACTTTGTTGGGTTCTCGGTTTGAATTTTTCTTTTAAAGGCAGTGTGCATCTCACAGTTAGAATGCTCATATTGAAGAGTGTTTCACTTTTATTGCTCTGCTGGGAAGGGGGTTTGCCGCTGAGGTTATGTAACCTTTATTGTTAATGATGTATATCAGATGTCCATCACAGAACCATGGGTAAAGTGACATTTAATTAGCTTCCCATTTCACTCTATAACCTCTAAAATCCTCTCAAGCCTATACTAGTATTCTCCTTGTAGATTGCAGGTCTGCTTTTATCATGATCAAGAAGGCATGCTGGCTAGCTACAGTAGCTGGCTAGCTACCATGCCTTTGAAAGGTGGATGGAAATCCACATGAACATAGTAAGAACACGCAGACTCTGTAAAGAAAGTGCACAAATTCAGGAATTGAGTCCACCATTATGAAATGTGCTGTCTGTATTGCTTGAAAAGATACATCACATAACGTCAGGTGTGATAATTTGACACACCTGTGGGATTTTGAAAATGTTCCTGTGGTAAACTGTCCCCAAATATCACATGCCACTTGGTATTATGCATACTGTAAGAGGTATTTATCCCATGACAATATACTTCTAATTGTATGGTTTATATGTTGATAACATGGTCCAGTATACCTTCTCTGCAGAATTACTCTAAACAGTAGATTACATAATCACATGTAGATTGCATAAAATAAGTTTAGGAACTCCAGGTTTATATGATAGTTTAACATATGACCTTTTAGAATATCATTCATAATATCAGCAGCTGTGGTAATTGTTTTGCTTTTTCCACAAAGGATTGTTCATCATTCCTGTCATAATGATCCTGTTCTGATTTCTGTTGTGCTTGGTGACTACTACAGGCACGTGTGAGGCTGCTGTAGTTTATTTTCAAAAGGTCAGGACCCAGGAGGTGTGGGGCAACAGCACTGAACACTGCGCCCCTGTGCAGTGAACACTTTCAGATACGATAAAAGATCAGATAATTAAAGTAAGTACCTGTATTGGACTGGGAAGGCTGTTATTTAAAAAGGTTTGTGCACAAGCCTGTCTCAAGGAGTGGCTGAATTCTATACCACTCAGAAGTGACACTATGGAAAAAAATGGGAACAGCTTCGATTGAAGCTTGGCAGGTAATCTGTGCAAACAGATGGATTTTAGTTATATTTGGCAGCAGATTAGCGGCTTCCCCGCTGTTCTGATGATCCTTTCTCTATACAGTCTGACAACGAGTCATGTTTTTTGTCAGCAAGTGTTGAAAGTCAAAGATACGGGTTGCAAATTCTAACAGAAAATTGCTATGCCAATATTTAAAGGCAAATACAATATAATATTCTCTTAGTATAATTAAGCTTAATGATAATGTTATGTGCAATAGGAAAAAACTGCTTTTGTGCTCTGTTCTGCAGTACCAACCAATGAACATCTAAGGCTTTGCCTTAAAATCTAAATCTTTCAAATCTAATGCCTTAAAATGTACATTAATTAATGTAAAAGCTTCTTGACTTCACACTACCGCTACCTGTAAAACAGAAAAGTGCTACCTGAGCCCAGGACACCACGTGCGAAGCAGCCTTAAGCACTTAACCTAACCTTTAAAGAGCAGTTTAACACAATCATGACAGTAAGAAAAAGAGGATAATACTACCTTCTTTTTCTATCAAAGTAAAGACTGAACTTTAAAGTAGGATAAGGTTAGAGATTTTCACATTGGTGCTACCCACACTGTACTTCCTATGTGAGTAAATTCCATTTGTGATAGTACTAAGAGAGAGACCGTTCAGCTTACAGTGTTGGCTTCCAGAATCTTGACTAAATATTTGTCTGTCTTTATATGGGTATATCTATGTTATGACCTCACAGACACCAACATTTCCAATGATTTCCTTCACTAATGTAGAGGTCTACTATATTTTTAATTCTCTGCATTTATTTAATTAGTTCCCCATTTCACTCAATAACCTCTAAAATCCTCTCATGTCTATGCTCTTTGTAGACTGAAGCCCTGCTTTTATCACAATGAACCCATTGAAATTTTGGTGAAATTATCCCTTTCAGCATCAAGTACTCTATTCGGCTTGGAAAGCTAGACCACCTGCAAAATCAACTCCCAAGTAGTGCAATTCATCAACGGACCAAAAACCCGTTGGTCACAAAAGTGGTGCCAACCCTGTCCACTTGGTAAAGTTGGAAAGCTAACGTTTGTAGATGAAAACATGCATAACAAACCAACAAGAGCAATAGAATCAATTTGATATAATACAAATGGTTGATCATTCACGCAGGGATTACAAAGACATCAGTTACTAATATACCGTTTATTGAGGATAAGATTTGATATTGTCTGTCTCGTAGGTAATATCAGTCTCATCATATGGTTAATCGCATTCATATTCTCAAAGACAATTAAATATGCACTTAGGATCGTAATCATAGCTTTATCACATTTCTTGATAAAGATATTTATTGATGAGTTTTAGATTAGGGCTGGATTATCACCCTGGTCCGATTTCCTTTAGCTACTGGCTCTGTGCAGGGACATCCCAGGGAGTGCCAGAGAGAGAAGGGGAGGTTTTGTTTAGGACTGTATTGAGAACAGCTCTCCAAGAAAGTTAGCGTCTTGCTGAACTTTCTTTGCCCGACGTCTGCTTGGGTTCTGCTGCAAATAAGATGAGTGAGTGGGAGAAATTTAGTTAGTTCCGGCTATGCCTTTTTTCCGAATATACCCGGATATTCAGGATGTTGACAAAAAGAGTCCAACTGTATTAATGTCTTTGATCCGGTGAAAATTACAATTGGTTCGTGAAACACAAGATATATTCTGATGCGGAAAGAATATATTGGGCGGAATTCTGTTCTTTACTGACTCACTCTCGGCCCGGTGTCTTGAAGGAAGTTAAAGTCCTGACTCAGACTGGTTGCAGTCACGTGATTGGTAAAGCCAGATTGCCAGGTTAGATAGAGAGAGAAGAAAATGAGCCTTTTAAACCGGGAAATCACAGTTTAGGGTAATTTGTTACGATGTCCTCAGGTATAATCTTGCAGGTTCTTCTTTGGTTGGTCATCTTTTGGGTGATGGGCAGTGACCTCTGACCCATTGTCTTGATTCCAGATTGAGAAGAGTCCTGCTGCACCGTACATCATTAAAGTGTTTCTGAAAACTGATGCAGCTTTATAATTTCCTTGTCTGCTACAGACATGGGGTATTCTTCTTATCAGAGAGGGGCCTTTTAGCTGCATTTCTAGTGGTTGACAGTGCAGTAAAGAGTTGTAAGCTGCTGAGATACGGTCTCATTAAGGCTACAGAAAGATTTTTTGATGTCTTTTATAATGCTTAATTCTTAGCATGCCTTGCTGCTACAATGCAGTATCCAAGTACTGTGTAGAGTGTAATGTGGTGTTAAGAAAATATTGTGGTGCCCACTTTGGAAAAAGCAATTTGTCACTGACTTTAGGAAAGAAAAGACCCTGTACTGTTAAAGATTGCCATTTTGATCCTAAATGGTAATCTTGAACATTATCGAGTGGAATGACAGCATGAACACCTTTGGGGTGGGGAAAATGCACCAGAGCAGATTCTTTACCCTGAGAAGACCGAATGTGTTTGGTGTGAATCCAAATGAGTAAAGAACGATTCCTGAAAGTGTGCTTACGTTCTCTGTGGTATGGATGTACAACAGAAATCGAGATGATAAGTCTTTGATCTGCCATCTCTTATCACACTGTATACTGGACAGACCACCAGGCTGCTTCAGCCTGTTGTTAATAATCACCTCTTGTCTTCTTACCAAGCCTGCCGTTTGTCTGAGTTTCTCACACCTGACAGATTTTTTAGATCTATTAAGGCAACTACTGAGTTTGTGGTTCTATTTAATGAGGGGAATCAGATTTACAAAGTAATTGAAAATGCAATTTCTGATTATTGTTAATTCAATACTGAGGTGCATGACTGAATGGGATATTAAGAACTCACCTACTATTTTAAAGTCATGAGTAAACATAAACATAACTTTTTCAAAACATTTCTTCACAATCGTTTTGTGAAGTTTGGTTTGAGGAGATCAGGCTACAGTCAATTTGATATGTTTCTACTTACAGATGCAAAAAGAAAGACACTTTGAGTCTAATTCAAGCTACATTTATAAGGCCCCAGGGAAAAAAAAAGATTTGAACTCTGAATTCTACAACTTCTCAGGCATCTTGGCTTAACACTGAGGCATTAAGTAGCTTTTCACTGTAAAGTCTTCAGTTAAATTTATGCTCTCATTACAAAGCCATTTAACTTCATTACGTAGATGGGAAACTTTTTTGCTTTATTCCATCAAAACAGCAATTATATTTCACCTGGAGTATTATTACCTAACCATCTACAAACTCAATCACGCTTTTGTAAGCAGGTTCAGAGCGAATTTACTAGCCTTGGTTTGACTGCAGCTCAGCTCCATCCTAGCAGATGCCCTTGTGGCAGAGCCTTATCAAGCTGTTATTTGTTGTGATTTAGTAAAAAAAAAAAGTAACCGAGTAAGCAGCCTGTAATCTAACAATTCTAAATCTCTGCCACAAAAGCACAAAAATGGAGGGAACAGGAAAGTGGTTAATAACATACTGTAGACATTTATATCACTTTAGACAATCCTTAAGTGCTTGAAACACAAGAAGGCAGGCACAAAAGCAATTCATCAGCGGCCATTACATTGAGTTCTAAAATAATCTTAAAATGAAACTGAAACAAACATAACTGGAAGTACTCCACAGTATATTTCATGCAAACATATGTACACCACACTTGACATCATTACTGCTGGTAGTAAATGAATCTCACATCTTCTCTTTCCTGCACTGAATCTTTTTCTTTTTTCATTGTATAGGCTTTTGTTACTATTTTATTCAATTGGGGAATAAGAGATGCTGGCATAGTGGTGCAGTGGTTAGTATTACTGCCTTACAGTGTCTGATCCTGGGGTGCTATCAGCATGGAGTCTGTATGTTCTCCCCTTGTTCACATGAGTTTGTTTCTCGTGCTCCGGTTTCCTTCCACAGTCCATACTGGTAGGGTAATTGGCTTCTAGGAAAACTAGCCCTATTGTGAGTTTGTGTGTCTGTGTCCTACAGTCGACTTACATCCCATCCAGGGTATATCCTGCCTTTTGCCCGTTGCTTCCCAGAATAGGCTTCAGCTCCCCTGCGACCATAAATTGGATGAAATGGTTAGAAGATTGATGGATAGGGAATTAGAACTCAAATTTTGATCTTTTATCGAGGGAAATGCTATCATTTCTTTGTCCTGTAACATTTTTATGTTACGGTTTGTGCTATTTTATTTGGTGTGTATTGCTCCCTTGATGTTTTAGGGTTATGGAAGGTTGCAGTTACTGTACTGTACCTCATGAATATTCCTTTTGATAAATTCAAAGCACGAATTTATTGAATGAATCCCCCAGAAACAAATGTAGAGAATCAATTTGGATACCTTTTTGCAGTATGATTTGTGATTTATTGTTGTATTTTAAGTGTCCTCTTGTAACAAATGCTACATTTTTACAATGCGTTCTGGTGTTTCTTGGTCCAACACCCAGTTGTGTTTTAAAGCCCTATAAAAAGAACCTGTTAATTGCTGTTAGAAACCAATTGGCTATTTTATTATATATTAGTTGTTGGCGGACAGAGTCGAGAAGAACTAATTGAGTGATGTCGTAGAGGGGAAGTGAGGAGTTTGCTCCCTCATTTGCCCCTCTCCCTCTCAAATTTTGTGGGTGGGGTGGCATTCGTTTTGATTGCCTGATTATGCAAAGTTGTTACAGTCAACTGGAAAGCAGAAGCTGCTAAATTAATGACTTGTAATGTAAAAAAGTAATGACTTTCTAGTACCTCTAATATATGGTTTGGAGTGGCTGAGATAATGAGTTTCCTGATAACATCGTTGAGTTCATGTAGTCACGTACAGTATCATCTCAGTGTCACTGGCCAGAAAGTATAATATATGCTTCTATTGGCTTTCTCTGTGAAATCCAGATACAGGATGAGACTTTTACTTCCAGCAGGAAACACAATCTCTGAGAAATCAGTTTATCAGAGACGGGTGCATATACTTAGATGAAACAATATTTCAAATGAAGAAGAGACAGTTTCAGGTCTCTCTTTAACTGATTAGCTTTTAAGTGTTAGATTTTTAGAAATTGCTAATCTACAGCATGTTGCTTATTTGCTTTAGTTTGTGATGCTTTCTGTGAATGTTCTGAGTATATTATATTAGTTTCTTTGATATATGGATATATGCCCTTTATGTTTATCTGCAAGCACATATTACTCTTTTCCCTGTATTTCCTTACCAATTAGAATTTATACCTTACTCACCTATCAAACAGCATTGCTGTGGTATAGCTAAAAAGTCCTCTACTTGGCTTTTGAACTATTGAAACTGTAATGTAATACTTTTGCCTTTTATTTAATAACGTAAGTAAACACTAAAAATAGGACACATTGCAATTTAATCAGCACTGACACAAGAGAGTTGATAGTTGTGGTTTAATCCACAAAATTCACCCTCCTAGTTCCATTGCTGTGGTGTCATCTGACTGGTCATTCTGCAGGTAGTATGACATTCATACTGTACATGATATCTTTCTGAAAAATCATTAATAATTGACAGATACAAGAAAATTTCACCCTACTTTCTTCAGCTGCTGTATACGATTTTTTATCACAATATACTGTATGTGTGTTAAGGCTTTTGTTATTTGTACTGTATGCTCTATTTTAAAACCTGAACACAAAAAACAAAGACCTTTTTAAAAGCAATGTATCGCTGTTTTAAAATGATACGTTCCTAAACAGGAAAAGATAGTGGATTGGATTTCTGGATCATGTTAAATTCTGGGAGAAATTTGGCTTACAAAATGGGCTGGAGTTTCATAGTTTACTGAGCTGGCTGGAGCCCTTGGTTTTGATTGCCTTAGAGCAGGTGGAAAAAGAAGTGAATCTCAGAGAACTGTATAGTAAGGACTATCTCTTGTGAAGGCAGGCACTGAATAGTGTTCAGTGAAATGTAACACACGGTGTAACACACAATTGTCTCATTTTATTATAACTGTTTCAGCATTGCTTCTGATTTCCTACTAGGGGATCTCTTTCTGTGTGTGTTGAATACAACTCTTAAGGCTCCACTAATTAAATCGATCAGTTATTCCAGTCCTAAAGTTTGTATGACAGCTCATTGTGTAAGTTCTATGCCAACCGTGCAGCAAGAGAGCTGTCAGATTGATTCATTTACAGTGTTTAGGCACTTGTTTAGAGTTAGCCAGTGTGATTGCCTCTATTAAAAACTACACTTAACACTACAGTTTCTGTTATGTTAAAAACTATAATTATTAAGTGTTTTTTAATGTAGGTTTTTAGTTCCCATGATAAGTTGCAGGAAGCCGTGACTTCAAACCTTGTAAAACAGACTCGCTATAAACTGGGACTTCATTCACTTTTCAATACATATTTCTATGAGACCTTAATGTACGAAATGTTCTTATCTACTAAGATGAAGTTTTTATATAAGTATATCCACTGATGATTCACCTTTTGTTTTATGAAATTATGAAAAGTTACCACAGCTAGAAATATTTTTTAGGTTTAAAGCATCACAAAAAGGATTACAACACACTAGTTAAACCTGATAAATTGTTTTGGAAAAGTTCATGAAAAGAACCATTTGTGACTGTATTGTGGTTCCACTGTCTCCCTCTTCTGGCGAATGTTTGTTGACCTGAGTCAAATTAGCTTTTTTTTTAAGCAGAGAAATGCAGTACTACTCCCATCACATACATGCAATGTAGTGAATTCACTATTACAATCTAAACATGTTCATTTCTCTAGTCTTCTGAAATGT
This sequence comes from Atractosteus spatula, assembly GCF_055471065.1. Classification (NCBI taxonomy): domain Eukaryota; kingdom Metazoa; phylum Chordata; class Actinopteri; order Semionotiformes; family Lepisosteidae; genus Atractosteus; species Atractosteus spatula. The sequence goes on along the minus strand of NC_142717.1, from coordinate 37,458,369 downwards.
ATCATTAAGATGTGCCTATTACTGACACGTGAGACAAATGCACCACATGGAAAAAAATGAAACATATGTAATAGAACACCTGCTTGCTTTTTATCTGCCATTTCATTTTATTATATTTATATAGTTTCCTCATAGGTACAGGTGTTTAATTGAGCAATTCATTCATTATATATACTGTAATTAAAGGGCCAAGTGTTACAAAATCCAGCAGTATATTGGATAATTAGTTAACATGCTAGAATTCTAGAACATTTTTAATATCAATGTAAGGATTAAAAACAGTTTGCAGTATATTTTGGAGAGTTGTGCTGATGATATATTTAATCCCTTATTCCTCTGGGTTCATATCACCAGACATTCTGGAATAATGTGTTTAATACTGAATGTGGGCCGGGAAAAAAAACAAGCCCTTTTTAAAGGAGTTTTTATTTTTAAAAAGGAGGAGCCAATGAACAGAAGTAAGTGAGAGAAATCACATTCTTGTCAAGATAATTATCTTGGCCATTAGTAAATTATATACTTTTTGCTATAGGCCTTTTTATTTGCGGTTTTAAGTTTTTTAAATATTCATTTCTTTAAAAAAATGTTGGTGCACAATTAATTTTTTTGTTGCACCCTCAGTTTTGCAGTCATCAGTTACTGAGTTTCACTCGCTGCTATAACCTGAATGCCTGAATGGCAAGGGTGAAGACAGCGCAGGGCTCCTCCAGAAACAAGTTCTGCTATTTTCTACCCTGGCAGGGAAGTGCTCCATAGGGACTTGTGATGCTGTTCTCTTAGCACACCCTAGAGGTCACTGTTGAGTAGAAAACTCAGGGTATCCTTCCTGGGGGTGAGCTAATGGACTGCCAATATAATAATAATAATAATAATAATAATAATAATAATAACCCTATACAATTTCTTGCATTAGGAAATTGTCTTTTCACATACTCCAGCTTGCTCTCCATGAGACACAGACAAAGAGAGAAGCTTGGGGTCAGAGCAGAGGGTCAGCCATTTATACAGCACCCCTGGAGCAGTTGGGGCTAAGGGCCTTGCTCAGGGGCTCAACAGAGTAGGATTTCTCTGCTGGCTGCGGGATTTGAACCAGAAACTTTCCAGCCACAGGCGCAGCTCCACCCCAATATGTGGACTGTAGAGTTTCCTCTCTGATTGTGTCACTTGAGCTCCCATTTGAATTACTTCTTTCTTTATTAAATTTCACTATTTTTTAATGCAAAAGTTGAAGAAAAGTCCTGTATATTCAAACGGGTAAAAATATATAAGATCACTTTATTTCTTGTATTAGGAATTTGTCTTTTCACATACCCCACCTTGCTCTCCATCAGACACACACAGACAGAGAAGCTTGGAGTCAGAGCACAGGGTCAGCCATTTATACAGCACCCCTAGAGCAGTTGGGGTTAAGGGTCTTGCTCAGGGGCCCAACAGAGTAAGATTCTTCTGCAAGCTGCAGAATACAAACCAGCAACCTTTCAGCCAGAGGCGCAGATCCTTAGCCACAGAGCCACCACACCGCCCTAGGAAAGTGGTGGTAAATGAACAGGGTATATCCTATAAAAATCCTATTAAACTAGATGCAGTATGTTAATAGTTGCAGTTTTACATATTGGTGTGCTATAACTAAAAATATTTATAAGATTTTTAATAAGTCAAATAGTTCTTCAAAAGGTATGTAAAAGAAAGGTTTATCAAGTGGCATGTAAGGTTCTCTATTGAATTATCTAAGTTATAAGTTATTTGAAAGATATTTGGGGGTGGCCATACAGTACATGTTGTTAATTATAGTCATTGATCTTATCCATAGTACATGTGCATCATATCGTTGAAGTTATAATGAAGTGTTAGAAAGGATGGATTAAGTATGCAAATGCAGCTCAGAATGACAGAGTTTTCTGAATTGTTCTTCTGCTCTGAATATCCAAATCCATTGAAGAACACGTACTTTATTAATATCTGTATCTGTCCTGTGTCATTAGTTTGTTACTAATCCTGTTAATAGTATGACTCGACTGTGCAGACTTTCACTTGAATGAAAATAATGTTTTCAGAAGCTGTCTAGAATGCTGGTAATTACTAGTCACTTTGGTGGTGGTGGAGGGGAGTCCCCATTACCTGTAAAGCGCTTTGAGTGGAGTGTCCAGAAAAGCACTATATACTTTAAGTGCAAGGAATTATTAGTATTAACTCATGTAAAGCAAAAGTAAACCTTTTTTGGCTTATCTACTGCATTTTGTGAACATAAGAATGGTTACAAATGATTAGAGCCCCTTTATCTCTATGCCGTAATACAGAAGTAAACATTCTAAACACAACACAAAAGTAAAGATGTTTTTTTCTGCTGTGTTTTATGTGGAAACTGAATTCATTAATGTGAGGCAAGCATGGTCTTTGTTGACTTTTGTCCTTTATAGCTTGTTTTAAGGTCACACCAGGAGACTGTCACAAGATTTGAATGTAAAGTCCAAGTTCTTTTTTAACATGTCTCTAACTTATTCATTTCATATCAGAGAAGACTTGGGTGCTTGCTTTCTATCCTTCTAACGAAATAAATGCTCTTTTATTTGTTTTTTATTTTTTGTGCTCATCTCTCTCCCCCAACATTTTCAGGTTTACAGCCTGAAATGCAAGTATAAATCTCTTTTTCACAGGCTATACTAGCATTATTTTAATCAGAACATTGATACTTACAGTTGACTTTCAGTACAATTAATTAGTCTTTTAAGACATGTACAGTATTTACAGTTAATCCTTTAATGTTTAAAACTTATTAGGATTCAGCACTAGTTAAATTTGTGCCACAGAGGAAGGTGAAGGACTACCATAATGTCACTCAAATCTAATGATGTTAGGATGTTAATTGTATACTGTAGGTCAAATCCACAACTGTCTGAACTGAACTACCGTTGGGCTATTTAGCTTAGTGCCTTAATATGAACAAACTCAACACAAAACACAAGCAAAACGAAAAGATGATTGTACACACCCAAACTGAGTGTCTTTGGGCCTTGGCTTTTCTGAATTATCATTGTGTTAAGGACATAAGGTAGTTTGTGACTACATCCCCAGTCCAGATTATCCCAAAGGAATTAGCCCCCAATAATGCTGCTCCCCATTTATATAGCTTGGTGAACTGGAGCAACGGATGTAAAGTACCTCAATTAAGGTGTCTGTAGCAAGGACTCAAGCTCATAGCCTGTCTGTCATTAGTCCAGAGTCTAATACTAACCCACTACTCCATCCCTTCCCTCTGCACCAAGTACAACATATAGATAATTCTAAACAAATGTCATGTCTCCCTCATGAAATGTACTGGTTCCCACTTTGTAAAGATACAATATCTACCATTTCATTTCATGGTAGATATTGTCATTTATTTAGCAAAGACAATTGCAGATGAAGAGCTATGACAAATTGAGTACAGTAAAAAGAGCAGGAGGAAATGTTTAGGAGTGAAGGCATACATTTTTTAACATTTAGAAAATATATGTAATATATTTTTGTCTGGGACTGCCTTGAAATCACTCAACATGATGGGCTGAATTACTCAGATCAGGGTCCATGAAGGACTTAAGTGGTTTTTTTTCCTGACTAACAAGATTCATAAGGAATGTGGTTATTCATTACATTTAACACAAATGATCTTTTTCTAATTTAAACAAAATAGTCTTTCTTAAATGAATTCAGATAAATAATTTTATCATGAATACTTTGGAAGTTACGGTATTCTTATAAGTGCAGTCTATTTCAAATATCAAATCAAATAAAAAGTATGTCCAAAAGCATTTCCATTGTCAGATGCTGTGCCTCATCTGTATTTGTTGATGATATTACAGGTTAAGGCTAATAAAGCCTTGAATGTACAGAGCTGTAAATGTGATTTTATTTATTGCTCTTGGCCATGAATAGCTTTTCAACAATTTTCAAGGGAGGGATTGGTCTGCTTTACCAGAATCACCTCCTCTGTTATACTGTTGAATGCTCCAAATCAATTCAGACAGTGATTCAGTGATCGGGACGGTGAAATGTGGGTTTAGACATGGTCGCCATCACTCACATTGGAACCTTCTGTATGTTTGTGTTTCCTTTTTTAAGTTCTTATTTTTATCCTAGTTCTTATCCTTTGCTTTGAGGACCCATTTATTAATTTGTCTCACTACTTAAATTACATTTTCGGTTATGTTATTCTCATTATTGTCATTATCATTTGTTGCTTTTTCATTGTTTTCCTCCTTGTTTTGAGTTCTGTGTGCACTGAGCATTGCAAACTTATCTTTTTAGGGTCAAAGAAGAACAAAAGCCTCAGCCAGCACAGTAAGTAATGCATAACCTGAAAGTGCTATAGGCTTTGAAGCGTCTACCTTTTGCTGTGTGCCCTGTGCTTCCTGCAGCTTCTTTGGTATTAGGTGTGTCCCTGATACCTCGATGGGCTGTACCTAGTGTGTCATCTGCTTCCTGATTGGCTTGTAAGAGAGCTTCATGCGGCTTCTTACTTCATCCACATGTGGGCTGGATGCGTCTACTCTGCTACCTGCTTTTTGAACAAGTAAAATGACACATACATGTACATGTGTGACTCTCTCTCTCTGTACATATCCCCTTTTATACATTCTTATTGGCTGATTTCTTACTGCGGTGCCCATTCCCCATTGGCTGTAGCTTCCCTGCTTGATACTTCTTTTTACAACTGTCATTGTGTACAGTAGTATTATTATTGACGTTAATAATTTTGTTATAATTACTATTATTGGAGCTATCATTGTTGTTACAGTAGTATTAAATTTTAAAGACTACCTCTATTTCATTTTCCTGTCAGATTTTATTTAATACAAAGATTAAGGGCACAGCAATGTTTTTGTTTTGCTTTTGGTTGTTCAGTCACACTATTTGCTTATTTAAACAGGTGGTTTCCCTTTAGTGGTATCACTGAGCTGGTAAATAACGTTCTTCAGCCCCAGCAAAAATCGCAAAATGAAAAGGAGCCAGAGACGTAAGTAAGCTGCCCTGAGAAAATTATTGTGCCTCTAGTTTTTAAATAAATTGGGCCCTTAAATTAACAACACATAGGCACTTAAATATCCATGGCTTCCTATGGGAAATTTAGTCATCTCTGTGTTTATAGGGCCTATTGCACTTGAGACACATTAGTCTAGTTGCTCCATGGTGTGTACTTTTTGACACTGAGGTACAAATTACACGGGACATTGTATTTTTCAAAAAAGTCTATTTTTTAGCTTATTTCCATGCATTGGGGCTTGAATTTAAAATATGGCTTCCTCGTTAGAGAAAGACAAGTCTAAAATGTATTGCCCAGAATACTAGGGATGCAAGTTGGATTTTTTAAGAACTTACATTCACTTTCTATATACATACTGTATATATAGAACATATTAACATGTTTTTTACTAGCTACTAAGGTTATATTTCTGTATTGAAACAATGACAACTGCATTATTGAGGTTACAATGTCATATGAGAATTACATGTGAAATGTAGGCTTCTAATTATTAAATTCGTGTTACGTATATTCATAGTAGATTGTAGATAGTAAAACTGCATATTAAATGCTGTTTCCTCACACTGATTTTATGTATCATTTTATCACATCCAAATGAAGTATCTGTATTCAACGATGTGGGAATTTCATTATCAGTACAGATTTCTGTGAAATTCATCATTTTGTTTTGGGCATATCATCTATTTGTTAACCTTTAAAGCAACTGAATCAATTGAGACATCAGTGTTCCTTCAGCCATGTTTAATGTCTGCCTTATGAAGGACAGTGATAACTGTAGACTTACAGGTGTAATTGAAATTTCTAATAGCAGAGAATTTCAAGTACTGTATGTGGGGGAAAATACATACACAGCATCACAAAGGCAAAAACTTTTTTTGGACTGGGATTCTGGACAGATCTTTATAAAACTCTAAATGGCCCCAATGGTCTAAGCTTTGCCTTTCAATATATAGTTCATGTACTGTCTTTCTGTAGTAGTCAGCCACAGAATATGGGAAGTATTTGTTTTCCAAATGTATTCAGTTTACAAAATTATATTTATCTATCTGGTTTGACTTGTAAATATTTTCTTCAACTGAGCTTTTCCCTTAGTAATGTACTGTATAGTTTACCATTTACTATGTCTAGCTTTAGGACTGTATGTTATGCAGTAATGATGCTTCTTAATATAACTTAACAACGGGGTGTTAAGATGGGTTCAATTTGTTTCTTTACAATTTGCACAAGGGTTTCACCAACATTAGTGGTGCACAATAACAATGTCCGGCCTTGCGCATGGTAAAAAATGATGTTCTGTGATCTACTAAACAGGCACAATGGGATGACTGGCCTTCTATCATTTGTAACCTTTCTTATGCCCTTAGGTTCTTAACCATGTGAGTTTCGACTAAGGACACGACAGTCCTTATGTCTGTATTTTATTTTTTTAATTGGTTCAACTTGGAAAGCTTCAGAAAAAAAAATGTAAACATTTTATTAAACAGACTGTACAGAAAGAGCAAAACGGTTGTTGGTAAGTCTGTGGACTACATCACTCGGCCCTTTTTAGTTTGGTTGTTAGGCAAGAGTACCTTGGCAGGAGACCGTGGATGGCTTAAAGATTGTTAATACAGCTGTGTAGGGAGTTACCACTGCAAGAAACAAATAGTAGAAACACAGAACACTGTATGTATCTACCTTAAGCAAGTCATACTTTACTTCAACACAGGTAGCAAAGAGTTTACGTTTTTCCACTTCAGTCATGCAAGAAGAGCTTTTTTTTGTCCTGTCAAGGTCCAAACAAAAACATGATTCCCATCAACACTGTGTCTGTGTTACAGTATATGAAAATATCGCTGTATGCTAGGTTTTTTACTGTTGCTGCTCTGGTAGTGTTCCTTTATGTCAGCAGGCCTACTAGCCTGAAGTAAACTCTGGTCAGAGTTTAGAGCCTAAAGGTATTTTAAACATGCTTGGGGTGATCAGCGTTTGGGTGTGGGGTCCTTCTTTTGAAACAGAAACCAAATGTCTCATTTGAATGACATTGCCGTAGGAGATGCTGTCTTTCAGATTAAGTATTAGACCATGGTTCTGAACGCTAGGGAGCATTTAAGCTTGCAGAATGATTTGCAGGAGAAGGCAAACTCAACCGCTTTGTCTGAACACCGATTAAGATGTTAAATAAGTCCTAACTATACTCCTACTATACAGTAGCATAACGGTTTTAGTTACATCCCACTTCTCCATGGTTTAGAGAAATGCTGCAAAAATGACTTTGGGTCCTCAAACATAAACTGCTGTTTGCATGTGCTGTAGGTTCATGCAGTGACATAGTGTTGATAAACTGGGCCACAAGTATGACATTCCTTATAATCTTCTAACTACTCTTGGCATGTTCCTGTTGTGATTAGATCTATTCCAGGCCTGATTAAATAAATTACTCAACACTCATAAAGTTCCATTGCCATCCTGTATCTGATGACAGGCATATAACATATAGGATATCTGCCATCTATATTGCTCTGTGCCATTAATGGGCATTTACTGTATGTGTTTGAAGTTACATTAGAAGGCAACAGGGGGAACAAAATATCTGATAAAACTTTAAATTGTTTAGAACAAAATATAGTATTAAAAGAATTTCTTCAGGAGGGCTAAAGTAGTAGAGTATTCTCTTATTGTAATATTGTACTGTATATTGTTGTGATTGTATTGTAGGATATTGTTCAGAGAGTTAAACTGCTGTTTTCTCTTGCATCTTTAATCAAGATTATAGCTGCTAACATTTACTATACCAAATAAATGTGAAATAATTGACCTTTAAGTTTCTGTTTAATTCTTGACCATCAATAGCCATGCTTACAGCACCATTTGTCTTATAATTGAGTGTAATCTTCAATGATTACACAGTGATCTGTGTTGAACAGTACGGCATGAATGACACGAACACAGAGAGCTCAGCAATGGATATCGCCCTCTGGTGCCTCTCCACATCAGGTTTAATCAACCACTTTGATCAGAGATATCTGCTGTCTAGTAGGAAGCACACAGAGGACATGTCTTTCATGTAGTTTTGTGAATGGGTGACCTCAGTCTTTATAATTGCCAATGCAGCTGAAAGAAGAAGCCTTAGTTTTGTCTAAGGCCATGATGTTGAATCTGATACCCTGGCTTCTTCCAAGAAATGACAAGAGAAGATCCCTGGATCAATTAACTACTACCAGAAAGCATTAATGGCTTCCTCTTTGTAACTGTTATCATGTTAATATGTTCACAAAATTAATATACTATAGAAATAGGAAAAGCTGCAGACCATGGTGAGGAATTCTTCAGGAGGAATGTCTTTAAGATATTAATTGTAGCACCATGGAATTTATTTTCCAAAGACAACGAGATGCCAGTCATCAAATGGGTCACAATCACTAGCGTCGTGAAATATTGATGCTACAAAAAATGTAACAGACAATATTCTAGTATTACCTAGTAGAAAATGAAATACAGTACCATATATCTTGCGAAGATTTCAATGATAATGCAGGTGTTCTGGTTAAATATTGATTACAAAGCTCTTCTTAGAAACGTTAATTTAAACATGCACAAAAAGAGGCAGGGCTTATTTTCAAATATCTGTTTGGCATACAGTATTTATGTGCTTTTAATGGTTTTATTCTTTTTGCTGTGGCTTTTGTTGCTCTTCAGTGGTTTATGAAGGAGCAATAAAATTTCTTCTAAAGCATTTGAAAGCCCACACATAATCATGCTTTTGGCTAGGTAACATGACCCACACAACAGGTGATGTCACTGTGCTGCTCATTCCTCTGAGGCAAGGTTGCTTAAAATAGGGAAGAGAAATGGAACCAAACAAAAAAAAACTCCCATTTGTGTTTGATGTGTATTAAGACCTTAAAAGCACTTGACCTGTGTTGCAAAATAGTGGGTTTACTCTCCAATTGAGCTAATGTTCTTGAATTGTTACTCTGATATACAATATGTCTGTGTTCTTCACAGCATAGATCTTAATGATTGAGGCTGTGACGTGTGGATAGTAGTCACTCAAACATTCTTGATACCAGTATCCTGAAGAAAAGTACTTCTGGTTATGAGAAGAATGTACTGTACAGTATTTTTCCATTTGATTTTTACACCAGCATGGTGGCTTTTTACTGTATTTTTGTGCTAACAGCCCAGCCTATGACATCCTGAACATTCTCTTCAGTCATAATAACAAACCCTTAAATCCCTGTATGTACTGGTTTATATATTGCTTAAGTGTTTTAGTTTTCAGTAATTAAAGGAAATGCCAGCTTTTTCACAGCCGTAGTTACCTTGTGAAATTTTCCAGATGCTGATAACTGAGTCATCTTTTGTGGCTCAGTCACTGGCAAATTAGTTTTCTTAAAAAGATAAGGATACATTATAGAGATTGGATAAGATATTTTACAAGCTGAAAATCTTACTGAGTGCTGTATTGGTGTGTTTTGTTCAGTTTGGGTTCTGATTGGGTATTTCGTCAATCTTTCAGATGGCAAAGGATGTGCTTTTAAAATACATTTGTGCAAATGAGATTGGTTTTAAAATAGCACATCATTGTAAGGCTGTTCCTACAGTGTAGAAAACCATTGCAGCTATTTTAATTTTACGGTTTAGAAAAGAATAAAAGCACCCGATAGTCATGCTAAAAGGCAGCCATAAAATGTGACACTTTCGTTTCCTTGTCTATTTTACATTGCTAATATGCAGTTTGCGGAGCACGTGAGTAATGTATAGCATGAGGAATTATGCCAGGTTTTCTGTGTGCTTACTGACTGAGATGCAAGAGCAGGTAGACAGCTGTGAGTGTCAGTAAATGCCAAGTTTACTTTCTGAAGGCAATTCGTTTTGACACATTGATAATGCCTGTCCGTAGCAATTACATGTGTATTTTAAAGTTCCATTTATGGGAAAAGGTACCCCATCAGGTTATCACCAACACCAAAGCATAGAGTAAAAGGATAGGACAAGTTAATTATTAAAAACCCTAATAAATTTTGCAAAGGATATGTGAAGTGAACTCATTCTGATCGTGATATTATGAAGTCAGCCAGTGTTTGGTTTCTGGGGATCCAGTACATCATGTCATGTGTCATACAGAATGCATGGAAATACACACATGCACTCATGTGAAAAATGTAAACATTTGAATTCCGTGTCCATTCACTTCTGAAGGTGCCATTCTCAAATTGTTGTACTATGGAGCACCAATAATTTACTACTGTACAGTAGGGTACAGTATGGAGAAGGCTGCTGCCCCGTCTTTAAATGTGTAATATGAGAAGTTACAAAGATGCAAATGGTGCAACCTGAGCAACTTGTCAGAAATATTATCTGTGGGTGTAAAGATTCTAAATTTAATACGATTCTGATACATTTATAAGAGTGAGTGTTAGGTGCAATTATTTCTAGCAAAGTGTTTTGGCTAAAATAGATATTAATTAACTTTGACTGTTAGTCACACTGAGATGCTAGTTTTGAACGGAAAGGCTACCAGCACTCTATTTTAATGCCTCTTTCTGTTTGCACAAGTAGAAATCCAGTGAGTCAAACCTTTGTATGCATTGTCACAGATATAATAAAGACATGTACTTATTATTCATTAAGCACGAAGAAAGCAGGGTAAATAAAATTAACTGAAGCAAGTGTTGTTAAATGTGCAAAGAAAACTTGATACCCACCTACAGTATGTAGGGTATATAAAGTAGAATAGGTTTTACAGGTAACCTTATTCAGTCTTTAAAACTGAACTATTATTAAGATACAGCATGTTTTTATCACCAATTTCAGGTGCTGTACCCTGAATGTTATTGCTTTGGAGACCATTTTATACCATAATTCGGAGAAGTCAAAACAATGTGTATATAAACAAAACGTTTTGTGAGTGAAATCATCTGAGGACTTAATGGAAGTTTGCTTTTATATTTATTTAGGCAGCGAGAACAACCGTAGTCCACACTTGAATGAATTGGCTGTGATGAAACAGATGTCAGGTGAATGCGCAGGGTTTACCAATGTCTAGAAACAGGCGTAACCAGCTTGTGCTCTGAAATCGACATGGCATCAACTGACATGGCTGTCTTATGAGTGCTTGTGGGAGAGTTCTCCGACAATGCTTCAGAAATGCAGTTTTTTAAATGAAACCCTTTTTCATGTTTTATAAAATGAAGCACATTTTCAAATCGAGGCCAGATGGCATTATACTGTATATTAACTCTTCTCACAAATAAATAATAAGGCTTTTCGAAATGTCTGAAAAAAATAAAGAAATATTGTTTGAATATTAAAGATAGGGACTCCATCAGGCAGTGGTCTGAGAGAAAACGTATGGGATGTAGGATGTTGGCTGGGTGAAGTGCTTGGCTCTTCAGTGATGTCGACCGAGGTCACTCAAAGTCAGCAAGCAACAGGCTCAAGGCAGGACACACCCAGGACAGGATACCCGTCTCTCGCATGGCAAGTACAGACACGAACACTCATGCACACACAATCACAGGGAGAACATACAACCACTGCTTAGATAGCACCCAAGGAATTTAATCCAGGGCCCCAATGCTAACCACTGTGCCACCAGACTGCCCAGAAAAGGTTATATAGTTTGTAAATAATTTAACAAGGAATGGTTACAAAGGAATATATCGCTCTATCTAGAGTAGATTTTAAAGTGAAGCTTTGTGTCTGACTGTGATTCCCTTGCTTGGTTTATAAAACAGAATCTTATATTTTCCTCCATATCTTTCAAAAAAATATCTTAAAAAATAAAAAAAATACCCTTTCTTTGTCAGTGTACTGTATGGTAAACCATAACCTGTATATCAATGAATTGCAATTTCAATAAATAACACACTTTGAACATATAATAATGTATGTGGTGTTTCTTGGTATGTCTGAAAATGTATTCAACGAAAGTAGAATGTAGCAGTCCACAAAAAGAAACAATACATTGTGCTGTACATCTATTATTTAAAGTTAGTAATATCAAAGTTTAGAGACACATACATCAAAACCATTATTTGTAAGTGTACTCACGATTAACCAAACTTTCTTAAAGGGAGCATTAAAGAGGTGCTTATATGTACTTCAGAGAGTGTAGTAGCGACAGTTACAATTATGTTCCAATGAATGGTTATGTACATTGTGTATATGGAAAGTGTTAATAGATGTAATCCAATCTTTTAATTCTGTATTACAATCTAAGAAAATCCCTCATCTCAGGTAGTGGGAAGAGTAATGTTTCAATTAAATGCACAATATTTGATTTTCTATATTTCTCGCAAACGTCTGATTTACTGTACATGTGGTAATACAGATCAGAACAACAACTGTGCCTGTGCGTCTACAGTATTCCATACATTTGGCATTGCATTGTGAAAATATTAATCAAGAGATTCTCAGCCAACAGTTTTGAGTGCTAGACATTTAAGCCTAGCAACAACTCATGAAAACAGGGTTGGTAATAAAATAGGTGTATAAGGTTCACGTGTTAAATAATCAGACTAAAACCTGTTATCAGCACTAACAAGTGCTTAAATGGTTATGTAACCTTTTCAACTAGGCGAAACTATCATTTAGAGCAGCCAAAGACCACAGATGCTTCCTTTGGGTCTGAACATATTTCAGTTTCAAATAATGCAAAACTCGAATGATGACTGCCTGATCACTCGATTTCTTTCTTAAAAGAGGCACCAGTTTTCCACCAGTTGTACTTTAAGACATAATATTATTGACATTATAATATTGAAGACAATGTTATTAACAAAACTCTTCAACCCGAAACTAACAATGGGGTGAATCAAGGCACGTTATATTAAAATTATGCAATGTACTGGTAAGTTGTCATTTAGAATATTGTGTTCACTTTTGGTTACCACATTTTAAAAGAAAATATTACTCTTTGGTAGCCTTTCGGCCTGTATAGTAGTTAGTAGCTTATTGAAACAAGGATGTTAAGGATGTTATTTCTTTAAAGAAGGCAGGGTGTAGGCTTCAACCAAATGGCTGAGTAACTTGTTCCATATCCCCACAACCCTAAAGAGGTGCCTCTATTCTCGTTTTTAAATGCACTTCCATGTAGTTTCCACTTGTGCCTTCTGGCTGGTGTTACATTATTTAGATATGTAATCTAAACTGTATGAAAATAACAGAAAACTCAGGTTCTTATAGAGAATCAGGACATTTAATAGACAGCTTAAGGGTTCTTATGTTGTTTTAAGAAAAAAAACGTACTTCTTTATTGTGTTTGACAGTAACGTGAAAGCTTACTGACATTCTTAGTAACTCCACAAAAAAGAAGGAAAAAACAGTGTTGTAATAGTTAAGTCTGGCAAATATTAAGAACAGCAGGGAATCAGGCATAGCCTGTTTTATGGGACATGATCAGCAACAAAAAATAACTGGATGTTACAGGTAAGGTTGAATTAACAAAGTGTTCAAGAGACATAAATGAGAAAGAATTCAATCAAATTAACTAAGAACAATTAACTAGGTCCAAACATGATACATGGGTGAAAAGGCCTCCTCTCATTTGTATTCTTTATATTTTAAAATTCTGACAATTTTGGTGATGGCATGTTACCAACTACCTTGCTGACAAAAACCTTTTTCCTTGTGCAAGTGGACTGGATTTAGACACAGAGCGAAGACGTCTCTGTCTCTGGCGGTCCTGACGATCTGGCCTTTTCCCGTCCTCGTAGGAAGTTGCACCAGCAGTTCGAAATGTACAAGGACCAGGTGAAGAAAATGGGAGAAGAAGCACAGCTGACGCAGGAGCAAAAGGGGGACGCTCCCACCTGTGGGATCTGCCACAAAACCAAGTTCGCCGACGGCTGTGGCCACATCTGTTCTTATTGCCAAACTAAATTCTGTGCTCGTTGCGGAGGACGCGTCTCTCTGCGGTCAAATAAGGTACGCTCTCTGTCGCCTTCCAAGCCTTTGCAGAGGTAGATAGATACTGTAAGACTTTATTGATCCCGAAGGGAAATTGATGTGTTACAGCAGTCCAGCCCAAGACAAGCAAAAACAGGTGGGGCCCTGAGTCTGATCCCTGGGGAACAACATCTTCCCCTGGAAGAGAAGCAAGTGGGACGTTAGGGCACTCTCTTATGATAAAACGCTGTCTCTTTCTCTAGTCAGGCATTTCAACAGTCTTCTCAGAGAAGAGACAGTGACACAGGAACTCATGCTGGTGTACAACATTATTTAATCTCAGGGAGCTGAAGGAATAGCGTTCATGGTTTGGAAGTGATCCGTTTGATCACTGTCAGAGGCAGGTGCATTATATTCATTACTTTTCACTTTCACTAAATGAAGGTTCCGCCATAGTGTGAAATTATTACTTTATTTTAGGGAAATTCAGAAAAAAAAATTATTTACCCAAACAACGATGGAAATTAAGAGAGAAGCTTCTGGAAATAATCACCACCAGGCATCCACACACATACAGTACATGTCCTGGGAACAAAATGATACAGTATCTTCAAATGTCCAATGTTCATGTCATGTGTATTTTTCTGGTTTCCTCGATACTGAATACTAATTAAGCAGATTCTTTAGCAAGTAACAGAACAGTTATCATAATGATCTACTCTGCCCCAGAACAGTGGTGTCTAATAGTATGGAATAACATTAGTTAGGTTTTTATGACCTCTACGAGTTACTGAACAGCCACTGTGGGCCTTTAATTCCTGCATTCCTGTATGTGAAAGATGGGGACACGAAACACTTTTTACACAAAGAGTGTTGGGAGTGTGGAACAACCCGCTCTGCCATGTTGTCGATACCCTGACTTCTTTCAAGAAACAGCTGGATGACACCCTCAGATCACTTAACTAATAACCACAAAACATCTTAGAGTGGCTGAATAACCTCCTCTTCATTAATAACCCTTCATGTCTTTTGTTTTGTACTAAGTTTCTAGTGTTTTTTTGTGCAAAATATTGGCTTTATTGATACATTTTTAGAAATAAGGTCTTGAGACTACAAGTTTTTTAACAATAAATATAAAACTCTGATATACAGTATAAGAAAAATATATATTGACTAAATTATGGTTTGAAGAAGTTCAAGCGGGTAGCTGTGTCAGCATTCATAGGCTGCAAAGGAAAAAGTAAAGGTTTATTCCATGCTGAAAACAGAAGAAAAACACAGTTTCAAACAACTGAAGAAGGCTCCACAGCCGAAAAGTTGTTTTCCTAAATCATGGTGTGTGCTGGTTTTGAACAAAATGTCCCTTATATTTCAGACAATCATAAGTATGATTCTTTATTATTCATCTTCTGTTACTAGCTAGAGTCGGCTTAAATTTTGCGTTAAAAGAGAGCAAAAAGGCCTATTTATCCCAGATTTCTCGGTTAGGTCAAGTTCTCATGTTCAATACATTTTGTAGCCACCAGGGGGCACTGCTACCTCAGCAAAACTCTACCGCAGTGCAGAGAAGTCTTTACTGTTTAACCAGTTACCTTTTCTGTTTTTTTTGTTGTTCTGTGGTATTGTTGTTTTATTTATTCCTTCCCTGTCTTTGTAGACAAGACCAAGAAATTACTAGCATAGTAGTTTCAGCCTCTAAAATCATAAGTCTCGTGATAAAATGATTGCAATACGAACCTGCTGCATATCTTTGCTGCTTGCTAAGGCATAGGGAAACTATGCATAACTCACTCATGGTGTCTTTTTTCTCTTGCCAACATGCTTGCTTTCCTGGACCTGCTGCAGGAGGACAAAGTGGTTAGCATATTCTTTTTATTACTTTTTAAATCATTGCCATATTTTTAACCCTGTGTGTGTTTTCTCTATGTTTCAAATATCCAGTCCTAAAGGCCTTTGTGTATCTTAACTCACAGAAATGATTATGCCCTGAATACATCTATTTATGAACTAATCTAACATTTTACTTTACAATGCCTTACTCATAATAATTAAGGTCAGTTAAGGTCCCTAAGACATGGAAGACATGGACATGGTTATCAATTATCAATTAGGTTTTGAAGCCTGTGGTTTTATACATCAGTATTCAGAAAAATAGAAAAGGTTTACTTAGGGATGAGATATAATCTGCAAATTATAGAAAACGATTAGAGGTGAACAATCTAAGGATTAAACTGGTACAGCAGGAGCAGAATATGTAAAAGGAAAATCCAGTAACCCCATATTAAATGTGTAGTGTTGCAGAGTTTGTGTAAAAAGAGTTATGTTTTATAAAAATAAAATAAGATTTATTGTCCCCTGAGGGAATTATTTTGTGGACACACAGCACTTCTGTACATTTAATTATAATGCAGAAAAAAACAAACATTGCACATCACTATATTGCACATGTACAGTATAACACATAAAACTTTACAAAACATATGGCACACAAGTGGATTGTAAAGGTCAAAATGGTGTTTATCCTTGCCATTTGCATTGACAGCTGTAATTGATAGTGGAACAAAGGATTGTCTGTATCTGTTTGACTTACATTTGGGAACCCTAAAACGTTTGCCAGAAGGAAGAAGTTGGTACTCAGAAGTGAGGATGTGGGAAGGATATAATTTTTTTCTGCCTGTTTGATTATGGCTTTTTCAAAGATTGTCTGCAGGGAGGGGGTGCTGTTTCACTCCCATGACCTTCAAAGCTGTTTAGATGAGACGGGTAATTTGCGATCTTAATTGAACTGATAAATTACCAAACCACACTTATACCATATCTGATAATGCTCTTGATTACAGTATGGTACATTATGTATGTCTTATGTTTTGTGTTCATTAGAGAAATTAAACATGATGGTACATATTTATAATACAGCATCAACAAAATATTCCTTATCCAATTCTACTGGTTGTATAATTAAGGAAAAAGATTGATTAGAGTACAGTAAGTTATCTGAAGTTTATTTTTATGACAAATGCTGCTTTTCAGCTTCTATGAACATATTAATATCTTTTAAATATGTTGACAGAAACCATCCTTGCCAACTCAGAGTTAATTTTATGTTTAGCTAGATAAATATATAAATGCAATTCGGATACTGTTTATATGGTATGGTATTACTTTGTGACAAAAAGGATTGGTGTAAGTTTTTGTTTGTTTTTCTTAAAAGGAGAGACGATATTCTAGGAAATCAAGCTAATGTCTCAAGACCTAGCATCAGAAAGAAAAGAATCAGTGTGTGATAGCCTACTTTACCTAAATCATAATGGATTTGCTGATTTTGAACCGGGAGTTTCAAGTGATATCGTTACAATGTGGTTTTGTTTTTCTGTGACTCTGGGTGTCAGAGTGTTTTACTGTGTCACTTCTGCACTAAAATTCTTTATATGCGATACCTAGCGGTTCTGATTATCAGAGGTTTTGTAAAAGTAAAAGGTGTATAAGTGATTGGAGTAAAAACCTGTTTTCAAATACGCAGTACTTGTAAATGCATACCCTGTCAGCTGAGTAATATGTAACATGGTACTGTATATGTAATATGCCTGTCACTTAACAATTACGCAGTACACAGTTTCAGGTTAGCTCCAAAAGTGGTAATTACAACTGTTTACAGTATACATGTTCTACTGTTAAAAATAAAGTAATGGTCCCTTAAATATGAATGTATATTCTTAATCGCAGTGGTGGGTGATTGGTGCCTCAATTTATATCATGTGCATGTTTATATCAAGACCTCAAAATCAAAGATCACATATGTCATTACGTGATCATGAAAGTGCTATATAGGAACAACGCCTCAATTTTAATGTCTCTGTTTCGTGACAAAGCTCAAAATATGCTTGTCATCCGCCTCTAAGAAGTGAGCCTCCCTCGAGCTTCAGTGTTAAATTTCAGCACCACTTTGACGTGGTTGTGACTCAGGGTCAAACACGAAAAACGTTTCAGGTGACATCAGGCACGGATGTCATTACTGTTACCCACACAGGTTATCCAGTGAATGCAGCGGCTTCTAACATGAGAGCTCCTGACTGGTAGACAGGATCAGGATTAGCCTTAAGATGGGACAATTCAGGTTCAGTTTTTACCTGCTGCTCATATTCAAGTTAAAGATGCTGGTCTCAAGAAAGCTTCAAAGTTAGCTGTGTCTCTGCCCTCCCAAAAAAATCAGTGTTAGGGGAGAAACTGCTCTCATTGTTAGCTCTTAATTTTTAACCCATTTTATTACATCTTAGTATGGCTGTGTTGAATTCTCACACTTGTTTTAGAATTTGGTGGTTGAGAATATTATTCTATTTTCATAATTTGTTAAAGATTCGACTTAGCATCTGTGACTCAGTTTGTTTTTTAATTTTAAAGTGAGATTGTGCTGTGTGTATTGAGGGACAGATAATGTGAAGCATATTTTGGTGCAATGTATAATTGCTACTATCTGTTTTAATGTTCATAACTAAGCAAAAAAAAAACATCAGCTCAAAAAAAAGAATAGTTTATAATGTTGAAGTGTTTTGAGTGAACAGTCCGTCATCAGGACTCAACTATTAAATCACACCAGGAAAGAACATAAAAGTAAGTACTGGTATTTCATCACTGGTCCCAGATTTCATATCAGGCCATAAAATGGTGAATAAAAAGTAGAAACAAGGCAAAAAATGAGTTAGGATTTTGTAATCATCTATAATCAGAAAGATGCTTATTTCTGGCAACCCTGAGTCTATCCTGGGTTCACAGGGCTCAGAATGCCTATCCATCAAGCAGGCACACAGACATATGGATAATTTAGGATCATTTATTGATGCTTGTCTTTGGAACGCTTTAGGAAACTGGAACATCCATCAAAAACCATGCGTGCACAAAAAGAGACCATGCTATTACAAGCACACAGAATGTGCCTTAGGGTGGGTTTAAACCAAGAGTGGAAGAGCTGTGAGGCATGAATGTTACCCCACACCACTGTGCTGCCCTTAAGCTGATTAGAAAAGTGAAAATTCATAAATTATAATTATAATTAATAAAAAAATGTTATACAAATAGAAAAAAGATGGACATACAAGCTTTATAAGGTGAGTATGTGGCTACCTGAATTTCTCTCTGATCATCCGTCAGCCCAATAGAATGGCAACCTATCTGGTGGTGGAGGTAGTAAATACTGGAATGTCCTGGTTCCTGTATGGAAAGGAAGCTATCGTTACACAAGTCAGGACCTGAAGTGTTAGTTTACCAGATGATGCCCCCTTTTAAGAAAAGCTGATCCCTTTAACAAAGTGCTTTATTATAATGCTATAATATTTCTGCACTACAACACACTGTATACATACATACTGTAACTCCAAAGTAAGCCTTCTGATAAACGAAGTGCATTTTTAATAGGGTTTAGTGATTTTTTAGTTTTTTTTAATTGTACTAGTGCTCTTTGATGGGTTGGATTAAGTTTTAGCCAAGGCTTTTAGTTTTGCACAAGATTACATTTCTTTTTCTTTGCGGAATTTTCTCTCTCACTGTAGTGGTGTTTAACATCAATACCTGTGCCACAAAAAAATATTTTACTTTTGCATTTGGATAGCTCCCAAAATGATACTCCTTATGATTCTAGCTTTTAAGCACCTACAAAACCTTGAAAAGCCCTGCACTAGAAGTGCAGTCTGGACCTTGTTTGGTTTGACATGGATACAGTGGGCAGTGTGTCTGGTTGCACTGTGGCTGGTTGACCTAGGTGTCACACTGTGGATTCTGTTCCTCAGCAGTGCTGGGTGACCATATTCTCTTTCAGTGTATTACCTCAGTGATCACCTGCAAAGCCATTTCTTTATGCGGCCCTATGTGCAAACATACAAAGGGGCTTTGGCACATTTTCATACTGTCCTTTTGAGAAGAGGACGTGGTAGACAGAAGTATTGCTCATTGCACAGATTTCCTCTAGACTCAAAATATCCATCTGCCTGGGACCTGGGCCTTGCTGTCCTTATAGGAAAAGAATGGTGTCATGAAATACTTAAAATTTTAGTGGTTGGCTAAAAGCTTCATACTGATGCTGTTGCTTTGTTAGAGATATTGTATGAGAACACAACATGATCAGGAAAGTACTGTATACCATTAAAGCAGGGCAGCCCCAGCCCCAAAATTTAAAAACCCCAATTTTTACACAACACTGTTTAACCCGTTCCAGTATGATATTACAATACTTAGTTGTGTTCTTTTGTGTTATGATTAGGAAATGACATACAATGTGTAGTGGTAGGGCATACAATAGGAAATACAGTACTTCTATATTTCTAGGGCATTCATGTTTCATCCACAATCACTAGATTTGAGTGCACTGTCAGCTAGGGAAATCAACCTTGATTTCTTTACACTCAGTGTAACGATGCAGAATGATCAGGTGCGACATCAGTTTGAAAGTGTAATGTACAGTAGCTGGTTACCATTTATGTTAACTTCATCAGTTACAGTATCTTGCTGTTGATAGCCATTACTGCATAGTGTTTGGACAGGAAGGTTTAGTGCATAATCCAGGTGTATAATCTAAAATAAATAGCCTTACATTTGTCACAGCTACAGTATATACAGATTTAATGAGCACATGGTTTGTATTTGTGGTTTTCTTTTATAATAATTTTGCATAAAAGAACATCAGAAAACAGATTTATTCAGTTGTACTGAATACATTAGAATGTATATTGTAATGATTGAACAAAAGTACCTGTTGTTCGGGAAACCTAATCCCTGACTGCGTTACTCTGCATGTTGTGTTTGAGACTGTGCAAGGAAACACTGTTTACAGTATTAATAAAGTATAGATGCAGTTTGGTTAAGTTTAGATACTGTGCTTTCAATAATACACTTCCTCTGGGTGATCTGGTTTCTTCCCACAGTCCAGAGACTGGTACTGTAGGTTAATTGGCTTCTGTGAAATTGGCCCTGACTTGAGCCTGTGTCTGTGTGTGCCCTGCGATAGACTGGCATCCTGATTTGAGAATTCATCTTTAATGAGAAGCTTTATCAAAAACCTTCTGAAAATCTTATATATACCACATTATATGCTCCGTTTCTATCTTTTACAGCTTTTGCTTGTTCACAAAGCTCTAACAGATTAGTTCAGCAAGACCTATCTGTTTTTAAATCTTCTTAGAATCCTCTTATCATACAGATGATCATCTATTTTAGTTTTGGTTATTGTTCCATAACTCTGTGCACAATTGAAGTAGCTTGATTTTGCCACGGTTTTTATAGATGGGCGCTAAATCAGCCATTTTCCAATCAGTGGATATGAACCTCATCTCGAGAGACAGGTGTTAATACCCATTTCACCAAGACGAAGAGTTACTTAATGGTCTATGAGTAACACGTTTTCCTTAAGTGTAACTGGTAGAAAGCCTTTGGGTCTTCGAGATTTGTTTAACATACTGTAAGTGCTTCTAGTACCTTTTACCTCTTCTATGCTAATATTAATTAAACTCTTGGCTAGTGGGGAGGATTTAAGAATCACCGCCTTTAAGCAGTTCAGCCTGTTACAGAAATTGATTGTAATCCTGTAACAGTACAATTCCAATTCACTCTGAGGAAGAGTCGAATCGCAGCTACATTACAAGATACTAGATTATGAGACGAGATAGAACAAGAGGAAGACAAGTTGATCCTGGGACTGAGAGAGTTGCTGACAGCCATGGAACCTGGAGCTGTGGGATGATATGGTTCAAGAATAATATTTTAGATGATTTTTCATCAGGCAACTTTTCATTTCACTGAAGCTTTTAACTGAAGTTCGGGAGGGATAACAACAACAAGCCAATCTCACACAGCTGTACCTAGTCATCATCATTACCATACTAGCTACAGGTTCATATCCTAAACTCAGATGCCTCCCTACGCATTTTGCCTCAAGCATCCCTCATGTGCCCCATCTCCACCTTGCAGCTGTCTCTTGGTCCACTCAGTCTGAATGGAGTTCGAGCCTTAATGTCCTGTGGTCAGGAGGCTGCCCATTAACCTAGCGGGTTAAGACATACTTTTATTACCATGTATTCCAATCATTCACAAAGCATTCAATTCTTGGATGTTGTTCCTAGTGAACTACAGTTACATAGTTACGGTTAAATTCTGTTATTTACGTGTTTGTTAATGAGTTATAATGCACTGTATACCTTAGTTTTAATTTTATCCTGATTGAATTAGATTCTAATGCAAGAGTATGCAAAGGACTTTTTTTCCTAATTCAGAGAGATTCTGAAAATATCACAGCCTTTAAAAAAGGATCTAGACTGAACTAAAGATGAAATAATCTTGATTAAGATTACTTTTGCTTTGATTAAGATTTACTTTTGTCATGTCATGTCATTTGCCAAACTGCTTTGTACCATATGGTGTCACGGGAAGCCGGAGCCTACCCGGCAAGCAACGAGCGCAAGGCAGGGTACACCCTGGACAGGACGCCAGTCCATCGCAGGGCCAGTGCAAGCCAATCATACATGGGGACAATTTGGAGGCCACGGTAAAGGCAGAGGGGGGAAATTTTGCCTGGACACCGGGATACCTCCCTAATCATGAAATGCCCAAGGATATCTTATTTTTGTAGCAGTATGATTTAATTACAATGTTTAATTACAGTCTACTGCATTTGTAGGACCTGCCACCTTTTATTCAGTTCACTCCCAGATACAAATTATACTAGGGAAGGGGGAGTGGGATTCCTTCTTGGAATTTGTTGAATACTTTGATATTCATCTCCAAAGATAATGGTCCATGTTTTCAATTCTAAGATATTAACAAAATATGACAATTGTCACGCAGGCAAGTGAAAACCAGACATGAGGACACAAAGACTCTGCTATTCTTAATATGAGGGTCATATTTTATATGTCTCTACTGTGATGCAGACAGATGCTATAATACCTCTATAATTAAGGAGGGCAAGTTGGTTGGTGGAGTGTCTACATCCTGAGCGGTCCCCGTAGTAAAGTCAATAGATTGAGGATATTCCAGAGACAGAACTGAAAGGATCAGTAACTACAAATCCAAGAATATCTACAGAGCTGAGTGCAAAAAGCCTGGCACAGCAGGATTCTAAACAAGAAGATGAGATCTCCTTGAAAACTGAGAAACATTGATTTCTACAATCTAATAGCACAAAACTATGTGTTTTAATGTGCTTCAGAGCCTCTTTTCTGGTCCTGTAGAAATCATCTGTCATTCTTCCAAAGTATAAATGGTAGGATAGCTTGATACCTTCATATATCTCAATCCTTCCTTACATGGCCAGAGTTTCATGTGCTGTATAGTTGATACATATGTTTGGCAGTTTTTATGGTCAAACCAGATTATCCATCCAACAATTTTCTAACTGATAGCTACACAGACACAAACACACACATCAAACCAGGGCCAGATGTTTCCACCAGTAATGTTTTTTCATACTCCCAGTATGTCTTTGGACTGCAGGAGGAAACAGGAGTACCCAGACAAAACCCATGCAGGAGGAACATACTGTACAAAATCCAAGCAAAGAGCACCCCAAAGAGCACCCCAGGAATTGAATCCAGGGCCTAAGTGCGCCGAGACAGCAATACTAAAACCACTGCGCCACCATGCTGCCCGAAACTGGATTATGTCCTATTAAATTCCACACTGTGTGTGATTAGAAATAGCCCCCAAATTTCCCTTTGTTTGAGTCATAGGCGTGTAACTGCACACTTTGGATTCTTTGAACACAGTTGGGCAGTGCGGCATAGCAGGGGATGCTATGTATTCTTAATGAGCTAGAATCAGCTTCAGTTGCTGGAAACCATTGCCTATATTTATAAATAATGAAGACGTTACTAGTAAAAAAAGTGAAGAAGAAAGCGTGGTTGTGCTTTCTTTTTCTGTTTTGAACATCATATTTCTAAATAAACGATATTAAAATTTGCAGGTGATCCTGCTTTCATGCCCCCATGGATTTTTTAAAAAAAATTCGTCATTCTGGCTGTCTCAGCCTCTTCATGTGAAGCAGGGAATTGTGAGCGTATTTTCCTGTGCGCGAGAAGACTATTTTTAATGCATTTTGGTAAGAAAAAAATGTTAGAATTTTTAGGATAAAGCAGAAACAAGTGGGTCACTGGCTGCATATAAAATCAAGCAGCTCTTTGCAGGTGCTTTCAGTCTGAGCTGGATCGTTCCTTACAGAGGGAACAATCTTGCAAGTACTTTGTGTTGCAGAGTTACCTGGATTCTCTCCCACTTGAGATGCGTTTTTTTTAATATTCCGTGCAAAGAGGATTACACACCTTTTGCTTCACCAGTGGCACAATGACTTTTACAGCTAATATGGGTAAGAAAAAGTGTGAGAGCATTGTTTTTGTTTTTAATTCTCGTTTTCCTTTCTGGATTTACAGTACGTTTCTAATTGAATAGCTGTAATCTGGGTCAGGAGGAGATACTGTGATGAGATGAAAACTGCACTTCAACCCAAGATTAAATGACATTTGCACACATTTAACAATATTAGAAACCTATCAGGCTCAACAAACCTCCTTGATTTCCTCATGTTTTTTTTATATTCGAATGATGACTTAATATTCTCTATGCTTTCCTTTACTTTGAAGCAACAACAACAACAAAAAAAATATTCAGTTATTCATATGAGATTACAGTTCATAAGGGGAACATTCTTGTATGTGTGATAGAAGTTATTTTAAAGCTTCGTAACAATACATACATTTCAGATTTAATGCATCCTTCTACTGAAGGCTAATGTTTGTAATAGGTTTTAGGTTGTTCATCTCTGACATAAGACAAGATTAAATACTGTATAAGCCAATTGTCTTGTTTGTACAGCATTTACCCTTCTGTCTATTAGGGCATTTCATTTGGGTTGCAGTTTTATACCATTTTGATGACATTTCTAATCGTTTTAAAGTTAGTGAATACAGTAATACTTTTTAAAAACTTTACATTTACCTTTTCGCTATCCTTCCATTCAACAACTCTGCCTGCCAAATCAGAATTTCATTTCAATTTCATTTCCATATTTTAAAAAGGGTTTTGTTTTCATGCGAGTATTCAATATTCATATTGTACTGTCAAAAAGAATTATACTTGGTAAAAACATGATGGCTTATTTATTCAAGTGCCTTGTTTTGGGTGTGGCATGCGGTGATGAAGTATGTTTCTTGTCATAATGAGTCCAGAATGGAAACCAGAAACTGAGATATTTCTTAGGCTTTGCAACCAGTGTGTTCAGATCTGTGGTAAACTGTTAGCCTACTATTCATATTCTTCATAATGAATGTTATTAAATATAGCTCCTGTGTTTAGGAAGACAAGGAACTTAAATATGCATATTTACTTACAACCAAGCATTAAAAATAGTAGGCTATATTTTTTTATTGGAATTGCATTTTACATGCATTGCATTCCGAAAAAGTTAATTTTCATTTTAAATTTAGGCATTGGTTAGTTAATGGAGACTAACAATGTACTTGTTACAGTGATCAAATGAGCTATAGTGGCATCGCTGCATCAGTACGGAACTTTTTATTGTACTTAATGTCCTTTTGTAGGGACAGGACAGTCTTTAAAAAAACTGAAGTAATGTAATTGGCAGAAATCAAGCTTCTTCTGTGATATTTCATGGTAAATTAATTAAGAATAAGATGCACAAAAATAAGTAAACTAATATGAATACATTAGAAAGGATGCCAAATGTGCATTCATTGAACACTGAATGGATGCCTACACTTTTGGCAGCCTTTTCAATGCTGCAGATCTCATAAATAGCTTGTGCTTGTTCCATGTACCCTATTTTACAGATGTACCTGCAGTTGCTATGATTCCGATGATTAAAAGGCTACAGTGCATTTTATGGGCTTCATCATGTCTCAAGATGGAAGCTATCATATTCCAAAAAAATGCTGTGGCTTTAAGAAAGATGTAGCCGCCTCTGATAAGACATGTTTTCAGGAGACTACCACTTATTACATTTTAAACCATTTCAAAGAGGCGATGCTTGACAATAGCATGTTAATTGCTAAATGTGATTAATCATCTTTCGTGTCTTTTTTTGTGGCATTTTCAGTGTGGCCTGATGGGTTGTCATCATTGTACTAACTGTGAACAATGTATTGATAAAATTGAATTGTAAAACTAATTCTAATCTAAGTACAATACTTTTACCTCAATAAAATATTTATTATCCTGTTTATATTAGTAAAAAAAATGTTTCCAAGTACATGGAGTACGGCAATACCATCTCCTATGGTATTGAATAGTGTGTTGACCAGAGTTCACTGGTGACGATTCAGTATTTCATTCAGACATACATAAAAAGAGCTTTTTTTAGAAAGATGTGTTTATATTTATCATATTGATGTCATCTTGGGGGATTCTTTCTATACTGCTTAGAGTTGCCGTAATGTATACATGTATGGTATCCATAATGAGAAACACCTGAATTTTTTTAAAAAGCTGGGAATTTGATGGCTAATGTCCACAAGAGGGAGCTCAATGAATGTGTAATACCAAATGAGCTCATTTTTGTTGTTTCAGATATAAATTCACCGATGTTATAATAACAATAATAGTGAGGCACAAAATGCCAAGTTTGAAGGGTATGTCATGTCTTAAGGTAATTCTTTTGCAGGCCTGTATATAAAAAAAATACAACACATATTTAGCCATACAATCCTAGTAACAACTCGTCTGTGGTGACGCCCATCTAGTTGTCATTGCTATATACTAAACCACTAATTAATTAGCTTGATTTGATAAATAGCTGATATGTGTCTTTTATGTCTAATTTTGGAAACAGTTTGAAGTGGTTCATTGGTCATAAGATTTGAAACTGCTATCAGAAGTGGTTTCCCTTCTGGCAACTGCGCGTCTTTTGAGTCATGTCCTTTGTGAATCATAAGTGACAATTATTCTGTAGCAAAGGCACCTCGGGCCATTGCTGCTGTTTAATCCCTGTTCAGGTTTTAGGGAAAATTAGTAAAGATTGCAGCTGGCTGTTATAGAGCACTCTATCTTAGCAGTTTGTCTTCAAAATGTTGTTGGTGGGGACATCTGCAACTGTTTCATTTGTCTCACGTTTTTATCCATCCATGTCTTGAGAGTGGGGTAATTGTATCCAATACAACTGACTGCAGATGCCTGTAGAATATTAGATATCTAATCTTTACATGCATACACATTAATTTAGATGTCTCTGGAGTGTGGACTAAAATCATTCAGATATAGAGACCTAGTTATCATTTTTCACAGGCATGTAAGAGTTCTCTTGATTTTCATTGCAAGCTAGCAAGCCTTATAAATTAAAACCTAACTGAAAAAATATTTTTTTCAAATCTCTGTGCCATACATTAGTCAGGTTTGTATTTTCAACCATTTTTGGGAGGCACTTCTATACAGTATGTGGTTTGCTTGTTGGTGAGACTTACAAGCATCTGAACTACTATCACAAGTACTAATGATTATATTCTAAGGCTGGTGAACTGTATATGCAACAACACACTATAATCCATTTAGTTCAGGTGGGGAGCTGCGTCAGCATGCATAGTCTGCAAAGGAACAAGTAATAGGTTTATGCCATGCTGAAAAGAGAAGAGAGAAAACACAACATTTCAGCTGTGAAGCGTTCTTTACCTGAAGAAGGCTTCACAGCCGAAACGTTGTGTTTTCTCTCTTCTCTTCTCAGCATGGAATAAACCTATTACTTGTTAATTTATAATCCATTTATTTTGTGGGGTGAAAAAACATCACAGTTGATATAATTGTATTGACATATTGCATTCTACTGTTTTATAGTTTTGATATACAGTATTAATGGTTAATGTATGCCCTAAGAAAAACCTAAAGCAATAAGCTAAAAATGCAGAAAACTGTTCTTGGATCTTCAGCCCTTTGGAAACAATGCAAGATGCAATATGGAGAGAGGATCTAACCCCTTAAATATTGAAATCCTTTCACTTTTACATGCTCCATTTTTATCTTTTTGAAGCTATATTTTTTTTAGGTCAAAGCATTAAAATACACTGTGAAAGGCCTGTATTTTGCCTAGTTACAATTACAGGACAGGGAAATCAGACTGCGACTGAGTTTATGCAAATTACACTTGTGAAAAATAAGTAGGTCAGGTCTAATATGCATTGCATTGCACACTGTAGAATTTTGCAAATGGCATAAAAAAGGAACATTATAGCAAAAATATATAAATATACAATAAATGTTGTCTGGAAATCTTACTTTGTGTGTGAATATTGGTTAAGTAGAATGGTGCACTTGAACTGCAGGAGCAGATCCAGGTTCCTGTGAGTGACCTACAGGTAATTGGTTTTTGTTCTTTGACTGAGATTAGAGAAATGACAGGAAGACAGTTGT
Organism: Atractosteus spatula; assembly: GCF_055471065.1. Taxonomy (NCBI): domain Eukaryota; kingdom Metazoa; phylum Chordata; class Actinopteri; order Semionotiformes; family Lepisosteidae; genus Atractosteus; species Atractosteus spatula. Next base: position 37,430,087 of record NC_142717.1, on the reverse strand, counting down.
ACTGTACATAAGCAGATTGACTTATCACGGTGGACTTATCTGCAGTTGAATTTGATCTATTTTGAGTATTTACACATCAATTTCTTAAGCAACACACTCCTTTTGAAATTCGTTAGGTTCAGGCTTGCTTTCAGAACTGTATGCTTAGTTAGGCTCGGGGTGGACTATCCAGTTTAATGAGATATCTTGGATTTAAACGTGTTTGGTTTTTTTAAAAATTCCCATCCATATAATTGCCTCAAATTAATTTAGTTTTAGGAAATATGCTTCTGAAGTTTGAAAGCCTAAAGTTTGTTAGATGGGAGTACATAGGTGATTATTAAAATGAAATTTACTCTTCAGGAGTCTTGATGCATTGCAGCTGTGCCGTAGATTTAAGGAGGTAAAAGGACAGGTTGAATAAACATTTTAATAAAACGTCTTCTGCTAGAAAGGCCAATACTTTGTTACAGCATTTTGTGCAATATCCAGTACAATAATAAACAACCAATAGGAACATGTCTGGATGTAATAATAGTAAGCAAACAAAAGAAATGTGCCCGTCCATTAGCTCAACTGGGGACTCAGATTGCAATGGTGAAGTTTAGCTTCTAATGTTTTAATGACCATGAAATACTCTCATGAAGATCAAATACTTGACGGTGGTGATCTGTAAATCAGATCTGCAACGTAGCAGGGTCTTTGAAACAGGTAAATCTCCAATCACAAAAATGGCAAGCGAAGGTACAAAATGAGGTGTATTATACGATCTGATTTCCATTATGGGATTTGTTCTCTTCTGGGGCTGTGATATCAATGTCTCGGAACGAAAAAAGAAAAGTTCACTCCAAAGCCACAGTGGTTCATTGAGCCAGAGCTCATGGCTCCTGGTCTGTGTAGAGTTAAGACTAGAGAGCATTGAGACTCCCCCCCCCTGGATGGGACACTGGTCCATTTTAGTGAACAGCCCCCCAGCAATGCTGGTGCCCCACTTGTACAAGTGGGTGGATTAGAGCAACTGGGGTACAATACCTCCCTCAAGGTACAACAGTCTCAGTAGCAGAGACTTGAACCTGCAACCCTTCAGTCATGAGGCACTGTGCTGTGTTGTTCCCCTTGGGCTAGGAACACACGAAAAAAATCACAAGCCTGATAAGTTAGTAATTGTACAGAATTTAGTGACCTGTGAAGAATCCTTGCTTGATTAAACACATTTTTGTTATAATTACTGCGATGTATGCGCTAATGCCCTTTTTGATGGTAGTAGTATTTAAGCACACACAGGTGTGCTGGAGCACAACTCTGTATAATTAAGGTTGAATATTATCCTAATCATGCTGCTCGGTTACACGTGTCACAGAACAATCATAGCCACTCCTGACAGCAATCAGGTGCAAGAAAACTTATTTAAAGTGTGTGCTCCATTAAGCGCTGCAATCTTATTAACTGCTCACTGTAGAACCTGTGTCAGTAGGGGTTGCCAGCAGTAACTGCTTTGTTGTAGTGACTCATGGTTAGTGATTTGTACAGTACACAAACTGGACTGCTTCTTCCACCATCTGGTGTTGCCCTTTGAACCACTGGAATGACTAAACCGACTGTTGTTACCATTCACACTGCATGGTATACCTTGCTCAAGTATGATCTTATTATCATCTTAGCATCTTCATGAGTTTGATAAATGAAATGCCATTTTAGCTCCACTGTAAGATGTTTTCTGTCTTTTTGTGTAGGTAGTCAGCAGGGTTTGAAAGTAGCATAACCTTTTGAAAATTTGTTTTTCATTTTTTTTTAATTACACTGCAGTGTTGGCTTCAGATTGCTTTACAAATATCACCATTTAATTGTCTTCTCTGAGGACTCAAGACATGCTCAGTTATTATTGGCGTAGTTATTTGAATTTCATGTGACTTACAGTAACTAGTGCTACTGCCTCACAGTTCCTGTGTTCAGTCCTGGCCTCGGCTGCATGAAGTCTTTATGTTCACCTACAGTAGATTTGAAAGGCTTAGTGCTTTTATTTCTTCATAGAGTCAAAAAACATGCTTGTTAGGTTGGATTAGCTATTCTAATATCATTCCTTTCTTAAAGGACCCAGCCCCAACTTGTGCCCTATGCTTCTATGACAGGCTCCAGTTTCCTGTGGTCCTAACTGGGATAAGCAGCTTTCTCATAATGGATGGATGTGTTTTTTTTTTCTGACGAACAACATATGCAGTAAAAGCTTTATGATCTTGCTTCCTGCTATTTTTTTCATCCGTCTGTACTTGTAGTCTACTTAGCTCTCTGAACAATGATGACTCAGCAAGCCTACTGCTTTATTTTATTAATTTTTTGCACTCCCACTGCCGACTGTTGACATGGCTTTTTTAAGTCATGTGGCGGCAGTGTAATCTTCTGTCTTCCCTTACAAACAGTGCTCAGCAATTTTATGTTTTATAATCTTTCCCATGTCTCTTGTAAACCTCAGTATCCATTGGACGTCTTTCATTTCAACACACATAAAATATTAAATTGGTTTCTTGTGTAGAATAGTTTAGATGCCCATATGCATGCAAAATACAGTAATTGTAATCGCTTGAGTCTAAAAGCAGCAGAAATCTCTACCAGAACCTGGAAAGTTCATGTCTGTGATGCAGATGCCATGTAATCATTTTTTAAATACATTTTCAAGGAAATGAACTTCATTAAGTCAGGGGTGGTTGTTCACTGCTGGTCTGAAAGTGGTTGTTTTACTGCAGTTAGAGATAGAATCAATAAAACAATGTTAAAAGGGGTGTTAAAACACATTTTTAATTTCATTACTCCTTTTAATCTAAAAACTCCTTTTAAGCTCCTTTGCAGGGTTACTATAACATGAAGAGGTCAAACTATTATTTTAAATGGAAATGTTAAATTTTTAGAAGGAGAAAGACACACATTTGCTTAGGTGCAATATGCAATAAATGCTTTTTGCTTAACACTTTTGTGACCGCATATTTTGTAGAAAAACAATATAATTAAGCTAAGATTCACATTTCTTATTTTGAAAAGCAAAAACAGTCATCCATTACAACTTACACAGATTAGTGCTACTGTACAGTATATACTTATGTGAGCTGTTAGGAATGGTGTAGAGAGCAACATAATACTGAGTCACAATTTTATACAAGAAAAACAATGTTCTGATAAATGTTATTTTTTATACCATCTAGAATGTCAAGTCCCATATAATGCAAACAAAAATACAAGTTGCTCGACTATCATTATATAATTTCAATTGCATTTCCTTAAAAACAATTTTTTTCCCCTCTTTGTGCTTAGGTAATGTGGGTATGCAATCTGTGCCGAAAACAACAAGAAATCCTCACAAAGTCAGGAGCCTGGTTCTACAACAGCAGTTCGAATACACCCCAGCAGCTGGATCAGAGTGAGCCCCCCAGGGGCCACCGGAATGAAGAGGCACCTCAGGAGAAGAAGGCAAAACTACAGGATCCGTCCCACTACCAGGGACCCTCAGGGGACATTTCCACACCAGCGTCAGACAAAAACAGACCTCAAGGGCTCGTCCGGCAGGAGTCGATCAAAAACGGTTCAGGGCTGAAGTACCCTGGTCCAGGAGACGCTTCGACGGACAGGTGAGTCCTCCGCGGTTTCGAGAGCACACAGGAGGCTTTTGGCATCTGATGCAAAAGCTCTTCCGAAGGGGTCTCTTCTCTCCAAGGTCTTGACTGCGTCGGGGGTGCGAAGGAGCCTTAGCTTTGAATTTTTAAATTTGAGAGGTTCAGCGCGATTTAAATATTTTGAGTCGTTGGTGTGAAAAGTAACTGAAGAATGACGATGGCGAGATGGGAAAGTCAAGAGGTACCAAATTGGCTTGGGCTGTGTAAAACGTAAAATAGCTGCAGCTGACGTTGAAATTATGTACTGTATATTGTTTGTAGCAAGAGGATCTGAAAGGCTGAAAGAATATAGAGGGATCTGAACAGAGATCTACTCAACTATCATAGATAGAGGGAAATTGCTGTAAAATAAGAAAATATGAAAGCAATAGCTACAATTAAAAGGCTCCTTTTGAACCATTTTAAAGGTTTAGGGGTTATCTGAGTTACATACGGTATTCTCAGATATATGTTTGATGACTGCCTTTGCTAAGTGAAATAGGATACAAGTGGATATGCATATATAGAGAAATAGTCCACACTTTGGTGAGACATTGCTCTATTTTTTTATATCACCCCAATTTCTAATGACCATTTCTTAATCGACTCAGGTGATAGCCAAGAGCCATGTTACATTCTTTGCATTAACCTCTATTGAACTTAAGTTGAATTTGTGGGAATAAGCTTCAGTGACATGTTGGATCTAGGACTCAGAAACCAGTGAACATGCATGTGTTTATCACGATTCTATCATAGGAATGGAGCAAATTTCAGTGTATACGAAATGGCGCAATGCATGTATCTCAGAAGTGCAATTTGTATGGCATCTAGTGGCTACATGCAGACTTTCAATGCCAAATATTAATCCGCATAATGGGTTTTCCTATGTCATGTCACTTCAGTGCCCTTGGTACAAAAAAGATTTTATGACTTTCCTGATAACTCTGCTGTATTTCTGAGAGCCAGGAGCTTCCTAGCCGACTAATCTAACCCTGTCGATTGGTGGCTGTTCTCAGCCAATTGTGTACCACTGGTTCGGGAATCACAGTTGGATAATGGCATTTCCCAGGCTCAAACCCCTGATCAGAAAGCTCTACCTGGCCTTGCTCAAGTGACATTAACAGTGAGTCACACAGTAGTTCTCAAAATCAAAGTGTCTCATCCCTTTAATAGTGTAACGCATACGGCCTCCATTGGTTGCAAGAGCCGGCTTACCAGCGCGGTGACGTCACCGCCCTGCCCTGTGAATAGCAGGGACCGCAGCCGCTGGGCTGATGGGAAATTTCCCTTTGGCTCAAGAGGCTGAGTCCCTGTTGAGTGATGCTGAAGGCCTGGGTTCGAGTCCCCGACGGTGGGGGGCCGACCTGATGCGGCAGTGGCGAGGGCGCCCACGTGAACCCCGAAGCAGTACAATATATTTTATTTAATTGTGCTGTATTCTGTTGCTGCTTCCATGGAAAGTAAAAGTTCACAGCTGTGACCGGTGCAGCTCTGGTCAATTCCTGCCGGGGCTCCATCTTGGTGGCTTGTGGGCTCCCGTGTTTGTACAGCTCCATTCCCCATTCAGCTGATAACGCGGCCACTGCAAAAGACCTCTGCTACAAGAGGAGTCTACACAAGACCAGCGAAACATGGTGCTCTTCCCTGCCCCTGCCAGGATTCAATCACACTTACTAGTGGGCCCAGAGCCACACCATTCCTCTCTTTAGATATATCAGAATCCACTGCAGCAAAGGCCTGGTTCTTTGCCACTGCAGAGTTTTCCACTGTCTAGGTTTCAGAGGGAGGTGACATAACTTCTTTAACTCGTTCAGTGCACTGAGCTTTTTACACTTTTACCACGGAGACAGGCATACGTAATCCAGTGGATGTCGGTTCTGTCCATCGTAGATTTCAGGAAATATGCTCAAGAAATCCGGGTTATCAAGGTTGTCTCTGTACATTTTGGTGACGTACTGACAAAAGTGTTCGTCTTTGAGGTTGTCGGTGTCTCACCGGATAATCAGTTTGAAGTTTTCTTGTTTTTCCTGGGTGGTTAAAATACCTTTGCTTTGTCTGTTCTTATTCTGCTGCAGTTTTGCTTTCTTACTTTTGCTTGTCTTTGAATGCGGAGGATGCACTGTGCTGCCATGTCACTGTTGAAGTGGCAGTTCCCCTGGCGAATAGCTCTCCTGTTTGAGTCTGCTGCAGCTGTGAATTGCACTGAATATGCATGGGCCTAATTGTTACTTCCTAATATTCTTGAAATTTCATCTAATTCTTTGGCCTTGGACTTTTATGGTTTCGTGAACGGCAGGGGGCTTGTAAGAGTTTTGTTTGTGAAAAGTATGATGTCTCTCATGTTTTGAGCTTTTCCAGTGCTGCTGTTTCAGCCCTGCAGTCTTGAAGAGGCATTCTGTTTCTTATTTTTTTTATACTCTTGCAGTATGTAAGGTGCAGTGGATCTTTTGACAATCATATCATGGGTGTTGCCAGTCTCCTTGTGTCACTCTTGATCTTTTAAAATGAACTAGTGCCATAGAACAGTTTATAAAAGGCAACTTGGTGTTAAACTTTTTAAATGTTTGTTCTTTACCTAGAGCACAAACAACAAATATCAATACAGCTTTTTTTAGGAATTAGAACTATGTCTAATAGGCCAGTACTATGTGCTCAACAGAAACGTGATTACATCAGGATGGCTCCGTTTCTGTTAATTGAAGCCTTCCCTCCTGAATTTACCTTTTGACAGAGGCCTCATGGGGGAGGCCTTAGGAGGCAGCTTCCCCCATCTTTTCAGTTATGAAGGCTTGCTTTCCATGAGCAGAAAATCTGTGCTGATTATTTTCCTTTTTGCGTGTCTTGTGTTTACTGTTGAAACTAATGGTGCATTGACAAAAATCCTAATTTATAGACCATCCTGACTGGATGCTTCTTTCCTGGAAGAATTGAGATTGTATACACTCTTCTATCTATACCCCCAAGGCTGTTGGAACTGGGGGATCTTACTGTTCATGTGGATATAAGGTGTTGACGCCTTTTTTAAAAATGTACTGCTTTGTTGAATTCCCTAATTTAATATAGCACAGATCTCATACTATATACTCAGTTTAGCAATCCCTTTAGTTGCTAATATTACTTTACCTAGTGTAGGTTACACTGATCATTCCATGATTACTCTTGAAATTAACCTCATGGAGTCCTCTTAACACATACGTATGGCTAATGTTTCATTTGCAGCTGAAGATTGTACCGTTTTTGTTGATGGTGTTGTCAATTTATATAAACTAAAAATGCAGAAGTCTTTATTTGTACCTGCCCCCTCTTTACTAGTAATCACTTTCCATGGTGTACAGATTTGAAAAAAAATCCTAGGCTTGAAAGGACAAATGTTGGAGGAGAAATTGAGGAACATTGTGTGTTGATGAGGAAATTTGGAATTTCAATTTGAAGCAATATAGGGAACCGAAAAAAAAAGACTAATGCTGCTTACTTTTCTACTCTGATTGCCAAAGAAAAAAATAGGCCTGCAACCCATTTCAACACACTTGACAAGCTCTCACGTTCCAAGTCAGTGATTCATCAAGGCACAGACTCCACATTTCAGCATCAAACATTTTTTTATGATAAAACCCAGGATGCTTATCCACAGTACGTATTGTTCTGCTTTCTTCAGGCTTGTCTCCTATTAGTAGTTATCCTGTTAAGTCTGTTAGTACTGTTAAGTCTTTATCTGTGTTCTTAAATCTTTTTATGGACATTATTAAAGAAATAATTTTACAATTCCATCCCAGTTCATACTTTGGACCCTTCACCTAATTGCCTTCTTAAATATTTTACTGTCCTCAGTCCTGTCTTTACTTTCATAGTAATGGTCTTTAAACTTAGGCTTGGATATATTTAATTTAAAAGTGGCTAAAATAATACCTTTTTCTGAAAAAGCAGAATCTTGCTTCGGAGCAAGCAAGAAAAGGCGTGATTGAGCAATATTCTCAAAAATAATAGAATGTTGTCAGCATAAAGTGAAATGCATTGTTGCATATTTTTAATGCTGATAGGGAGAAAATTGTCAGATTGGCAGGGTTCTTATGCGAGATTAGGTTTTAATGGGAAACAGTAATGGGTAGAGAGGGCACCCCTGAAGGGTATCCCTCACGTTAGAGGACTGCATAGAACACTTGCATGAGGGTACTTTCAGTGAGGGTTCGGATAAGAAAAAATGAATCCATATGTTCTAACACCAACTGGTGAGCCTATTTCCTTAAAGGCTTTTTCTTCATCTAGAGAAATTGTGGTTGAGGATTTGGCATCAGTGGTGAGATGAATGATGTGAAGGAGATGGTGAACATTGCCTGTCGCTAGCCAAGTTCTAATGAATCTTTTTTTGGTCACAATGAATCAGTTTTGTCAGTCTCAAGGACATGTAAACACTTAGGCCTGTAGCTTAGTGTCCAAATATTCTACGAGCAGGGAATGACATCTGGCATATACAGAGGAATCATGATCTTTTTTTGTAACAAATGCAACAATACCAGCGTTGATGAGTCTAGAACAGCATTTTCCTCTCCGTAACCATCTGCATCATCAAAGAGTACGGGTGTCAGCTGATCACAAATGGTGAGGAACAATTTGAGTGGTATTCTGTCAAACATGGAGTCCATGTACAAAATGGCCTCGTTTTGATTGTCACATTCCTTATATTCTTTATCCCTTGCCTCCTTTAACATGGAACAATTGGAGCACCTAGCTAGTTTTCCATATAAGAACCACTGTGGCTCAAGGCCATCAAGAAACTATTTAATGTCACCTGGCGCCTGGTCACTGGCACCTGGTGTAAATCCTTAATTTGTAAGGCATGCCTACTAAACCCCATTAGGTTTATTGAGTTGCATTTGTTTCTGATCATATGATTAGGTCTTTACACTGTCTACCAGTGAGTTTTCTGATTGCTACTACATAGCAACCATAACATTTAAAACCCTGGATTAAAATCATGGGTTAGAGCCTTAATACCTTCAGGAGCTACTCATTCCACTTGTACTTAATTGATCATTAAGGTCTGGGTGAGAGTAGTTGTACCTGGACACTGTCTTTCGTCAGCTGGACTTTTAGATGCTACTGTATTCCAATCAATTTTAATAAATTCAGAAACACAGTGTTTTAAATTAAATGGAAAACCTATCCTCGTAATTAAGTTTTTTTAATGAAATGTATGGTAATTTGTTTTGCATTTTGTATTAAATTTTGTACAATGCTCTAGGATGCCCTGATGTGCTATATATGAATGCATTTATATTCAGTGAAATTGAACCATTTTTTTTTAAATTCTGGTATTGAATGGATATCCTTAGTTTAGTTTGGATTTCCTATTACTGTATGTTAATGCTGTTTTCTGGTGATTTAAGAGAACTTTCATTTAAGCCCTGCTGTGTCAGCTCTGTGTAAACTGATTCACAGTCACAAGGTGTTTTTAGGAGCACATGGATAAATACGTCAGCATTTCTTCAGAAATATGCAGCTTCTTTTTCAACAGAGAGGTGAAAGCCGAGAATATCCAAAGAATCCTGTCATATTGTATATATTCTGAGGATCACAAATAAATTGCTGATATTGGGAAGTTTTAATTTTCTAAGAAAACTTTAAATGCAGCTCCTTTTTAAAATATATTAATAATTTTCAGATTGAAGAAAATAATTATGGATTGTGTGTTATGTTATAATGGTATAGGATAGAATCTAGTAATACTATCAGTTGTAGTATACATTTTGCACAGTCCTCAAAGCACTGTTTTTAAAGAATTCCAAATACGCAAATTAGCATACTATCATCTGTGTGTATGGAACATGTCTAGTGAAGAACACAGTGGTATGCTTCAGTGGTGTCCTTACATTACAACTGGAAATTCAAAGGTGCTTGTAGGTCAGTGGTATAAATTATGCAATTAATAAACGGATGTATAGGGTTGATGAGTCAGCTTCCAAGTCTGTCTACAGAGAGACATTATTTGCAGAATTATGATGTGAATATGACAACAACAGATATGAACAAAAGGTTTAAATGTGACATAATGCACTACATTATCTTCTGTTCATATTGGCAACATATTTTTGAAATTATTTCATTTTTTTAAATTATCTACTTAATAAAAAGTTCAGTCACGCATTTTGTGAAATATTAGAAAAAGTCATTTACTGGTTTGAAAATATCCAAGACCTGTCTGTGCACTTTTTTAAAGATAAAAATGATATTTTGTTTTTCTAGGAAAAATGTATTAACGCCTACACTTAGGCTGAGAATTCCTCATTCTCACAGTGCAGTACTTGGTTAATGTAGTGGGTAGTTGTGTATTGGGAGCACACAGACTGACCCTTCAGAGTCTGATGAATTGGTGAGTTCAGGAACATGAGATCCACAGAATTTCTTTCCAAACAGCCGCTCTCATTAAATTAATATGAGATCTGAATTGCGCTGATTAAGGAAAATCCTGTCTTACCTACCAAAATTGAAGGTGGTAAATGTTTAAGAAAGGTTGTTTAATAAACCATTTGACACTATTCTTCCCTCTTTTACACTCATATGTGTGTCTGCAACAACTGAGGCTGTGGATCAGTCAGACTGCATATTGTTACCCACTAGCTGCTTACAGTATACTGGATATATTTTTGTATTACAACTTGTTTCCTTTCATAAGCTGTGAAAAGACATTGGGAAATGAATAAGATAGAATCCTGGCTGGATTGGGACCACACAGCTCCTGCTCAGGGGATGTGAACATGGAACATGGAACATATTAGTAAATGACATTGTGGTTCATGTCATACTATATACAGTATGAAAGCAGTGGAGGAATTGTGATGCAAATTACTCCAATGAGTTGCCGCTGTGTGTTGAATACAACAGTGACATACAGTGCTGGCTTATTTTAGAACTAGATTGGATAGGAAGGCTAAATCATATACACTTAAATACAAGTTACTCTTTTTAGTTCAGTGTTCTGAGGAGTGGATTATTGTCTTGGATGATCTCGTCCAGACTTGATTTGCAAGCTCCACTGTGTCTTTTAATAAATGCTGTTTGGACTGCAGATACCTTGCAGTGTAAACTGTGCGATCATTTTTCCTTTATTGCCCAGTAACAGAAATATATTAGCGCAAACATTTAATATTGATCATAGCATACAGTATGAACTGTATTTTTAAGATTCTAAAACATTCACATTTATCCTGCAAAAAATTTAAAAAGGCATATAAAGCTTTTCTCACCTTAAATGCCCTGGTAAAAGCCAGGTTACTAGTCATGTTTCCAAACAAAGCCCGTGAACACAAGAGTAATACTGAATTTCTATTACCATAACCTCTAGGAAACTTTAGCTTCAGTGTTGCTTGAGGCAGTCTGTGATAATCAATAGGAGCAAAATCTGTGGTAGGTAGTGTAAATACAGGTGTAGAATAACCTGTAAAACAAACCATCAAAATGAAAAGAACTATAAAAATCTTTGGCATGATATCTCTTATCCTATTTGATGTGTGTAGAAGACTGATCTGAAAAACTGAGGTGAAAGTATCTGGTGGAGTACAATTCGCTTTTTTAATGAGAAGAGAAAAGGGAAGAATTGATATTTAAACCTGAAACGGTTAACTGAAGGGCTGAGTGCAAGGTGTCTTGGTGTCTTTTTTTTTGTGAAACTAAAATTTGTTAACTAAAAAAAAAAAATACAATGCTTACGGTATTTTTGCAAGTGAAAGCCTTTAAAAGTTTGATTTTTGTTTGGCACAACTATCCCAAACTTAAGAAATTTAAAGAAAGAAAAGTGAATCTTCTGTGGCTTTTTATCCAGCATGCTTTTTTTGTCTCAAGGGTCAATAGCACCCAACAGGCCATTACTTGTACTGTTGGAAGCTTTGATAAATCTGCCTCCTGTTGTTATTGCTGTGCATTTTTAATGAAAGCCTAAAATACAGATTGATAAAGAACAGTATTAACAGTGTTAATGAAACCTTGAAAAAGATAAGCTACAAAATATGGTAACACAATATGTACAGTATGAGGATGAATGTACAGTATAATTCACTTACTGCCACAGGGGGGTCTGTATTTCTCTACAACCAATGATATGTAACTAGCATAAATATATTTTTAATCTGCATGTTCTAAACCTGAGTTTTTAGACTTATCTTTTTGCCAACCTTCTTAAGATGGAGAGATAAGCATGGCTTAAAAATTGATGCCTGCCGCATAAAGCTCTTCTTTTTTTTTCTTTCCAAGGCCAAACGTACAGGATACCGTAGTATCTACTGTAAAGGAACTATAGGCCGCATTTCATACAGCCTGCAGCAGAGCAGCTCTGCTTCCAGACTCTGAGCAGGCTCTAAACAGAAGCCCATTGCAGAGCATTCAAGGACTGTGAGGCTGGTCTCTTGTGGCCTCCATTCACTACCACGTGTGTCCTGTGATTGACCTTGTGGAAGTGTATTTTATTGTCCAGGGATGTTGCTGTCGTTGTGGGATAGATCTAGATATTTCTGCATTGCCTTGCTAAAGCACAGGGAATATGCAAGGTCGTATTTCTCCTGATTCCTTCTGAAATCGTCTTTTATCACATGAGGAAAGCAATTGGGATAGCCTGAGAAAAATGGAGGACGAGTAACTAAATGTTCGATGCAGCTGTTCATGCATGTCGGGTCCCCTGAGACTGCCATCAGAATTCTTTGAAACAGCACTGTATAATGAGCTCACAGGCTGCAGTTTTCCTGAAACTGGCAAAGCATTGGATTGTTTAAGTGCTGAAGGTAATGACAGGGGTTGTATATAAACTGTGTACTGAAAGGGAGCAAAGCAGCTCATATATTTGTAGGCATAGCTTGAAGGAAAATTTTGAAATGTCTTGGTGTCAAAAGCTGATGCTACTGTATGTGATTTTTAATGTATTAGCTGTATATAAATAGAGCAAGATGACTACTTTGCAGAGCACATTTTTACCCACGCGTTTACATTCAATCCTTTTTTTCTCTTCTGAAAATGAGGTGTTATTTAAAACTGAAAACAGCAGGCGTTTCTTTACCTAAAGAGTTGTGGGAGTATGGAACAAGCTAAAAGCCATGATGTTGAAGGCCGTATCATGGCTTCTTTCAAGAAATGGCTGGAAAAATTCCTTAGGTCAATTAGCTACCAACTACCAAATGGGCCAGACAGACCTAATGGTCTCATATAGTATGTAACAGTCCTTTTGTTTTAATGAAGTAATCAATCTGATTTCAACATTGTGATCTTGATTTTATTGTGGCACACTGAAAGCGTCTGCATTTATAACAATTTTTAATCATTTTAAAATACATTTTAAAAAGCTGGATGAAAAATACTGTGAAAGATGGTACACCGATTGCCAAAATAATCAAGGTTTCTGGAAGACTCAAAAGAGTTTTTTGGTAGGTAATTGGAATGCAGATATTGACCCTTATTAATATCTTCCACAGTGGCATTAATAAATAAATTATTTTTTATTTCATATTTCTTTTAATGAATTTTCAGCAGTACAAATCTTACTTTGTAAAAATGTTCTAACATCACAAGTGTTATTTGTCAAGAGGTCATGAAATTGCCTCAAACAGTGCATTTCCCATAATCATCAGTATAATTATACTAATTCTGTGATGTTCAAAGTGGCAGAAATCTGCTTTCAATCCAAGTGCTTGTATCCACTCTCATAGATTAAAGTTTATTTACTGTTTTATTCAATTTTTCATGCTGTGATTGTAAGTCGATGCAAATGCCCTGTTTATGAAGCCGCAAGGTACTTTTTAACGTTTTCAACGGATTAAAATAAAATACCCATCCTCTCCCACCTTGTAAGGACTTTACTGATGTTTCTTCCCTGTAGGGCTTTCTTGATTCTTGGTTTTGTGTCTCAAGTGCAAACAAAATAGTATCTAAACTGTTTGCCACTCTAATTTTAATTTTGTCCTGTTAACTCTGTTATTCAGTATGCATGTGCATGAAATTACTAGCTTTCTGGCGGGTCTTTATTTTTCATATGAAGGGGGCTTATCACAAACCTGTCTTCACTGCCTACCCCATACCTTGGATTTATTGTACTGTGGGGACTGAGATTGTTTAGTCAGAATGATAGCAATCTGTCTCACTGAATGATGAAACCATTGCAGTTTTTATTACAATACGTCTGTTTGCTGTAGCATTACATGTAGGGCTGAATCTCACGTTTTCCTGTATTAGGCATCCTTATGGTAGTCTAATCATAATTCATTTAGAATGTAGGAATTAAAGTAAAACCAACTTCAGTCCTTGTTTAGATTCTGTATATCTATGTGTATATCAGTTTATTTCCAATTTTGCAACAGAAAACCTTCTAGCATTTATTGAATGTACTGTATGATGCACTCATAGCATTTGTGAGAATAACAATGAAAATATGCAATAAATAACTGTAACATTCAACTCAGGATCAGTGCAGAATGAAATGTCGAAGTAAATTTCCAGGGAGACTGAAACAATTTATAGTAGAGCCTCCACATGTATAACTACTACAGCACAAGTATGAAGAACCCCTTTCATTAATCTTAAAGAATGTTTAATTTAACTTTGAATCTATTACACAGAAAAATCTGCTGACAGCCTATTTATAACAAAAAATAACTTGGGAAAGAGTCTAATTTATCTTGGTCTCAAAGGTGTCATTTGAATGAAGAAGCACACAGATACAGGGGATGCGTTGTTCTAGAGAGGTGGTTGAAACAATAGTAATTACAGTGGGATTAGAATTTAATTACTTACTTGTGTTTCCCAAGGTTTTGACTTTTATTCATTCAGTCTTTTGCTCTTTCCATTCTACAAATTCCATTAGCGCTGTCACATTAGAGAAATACACTGCCGAAGCCCATTCTATGCACAAAGAAATATAATCCCCATGTTGTTGTGCTGTTGTGATTAGCTTTGCAAGAATTTCATGTGATTATGAGGCAAGGGGGTGGGCATTGCATGCTTCAAAAAATTATGGAGAATACTGAAACAACATTGCTGTGGTAATAAACATTTCAGCCATTGCTATAGTATACAATAAAAATAGTCAAGCACATCTGCCTTTTTTTTGCTGTTGTGAAGGGTGTTGGATTTGCAGCTTGGTTTGCACAAGTGAGCCACTGATGATGAGCATTTGAAAACATCTGAGATCTTTTCATTCGAAATGCTGATTTTCTCTTGAAAGCCTGAGAGGAAACATAATGATGGAATGCTCAGAATCACAGGTGTGCAACAACATTTACAGGGGGAATTTCTAAAAGCCGAAATTGCACATTCAAGCCCCAACAATGGAAGCATGCTCCGTCTTGTCTGCCTGCAGACTGTGAGTTAGGAAGATGTAAGAGAAAGAAAGGGGGTAGGGCTTTCATTTGAAAGAGTCCATTGGGAATCTCTCAGGACAGGAATTTCTCCTGCTCTTGCCTGATGGGCTTTTGCCTTGTACAATGTGTATATATATAGCAATGTATGCATAAAATAATGAAGAATGGAGAAAACTGTTCTGAGGGTTCAAAGAAACCCATGTGGAGTTTAATTAAAGGTTTCCAATAATTACTAAAAAAGAGCATGATTAGTAAATTATAGGAAGACTTAATTGCTGTATCTAACAATGATAATTTTAAAATCGAAGAAGAGTTCTTCGAACATCTCTATTATTATGTGTATACTAGGATGGGGTGGACTACTAGCATTTTTATACAACTAAAAAATGCATTTGTGAATAATAACTCACGCTAAATATTTTTGCCAGCCCATAATATGCATGCCAGTAATGATCAACACAGCAGAGGACTAGAGTCCCAACTGCAAGCCTATAACAAGAATATTCAGTCTTTCACAGTAAAGACTGTTTATAATGCTAATTGCATGCTCTCGCTGCCTTTTATGTAACCATATTTCTCAGAAAAATATGAACTACAAATAAAGTATCATATGCATTTGATATATATGCAGATTTAAAGAACTGGCTTTTACGTAACTAGTATGATTAGAACACATCCCGATTAATCTCTAGTGCATCACATGTTGTAGCTTTTTTTAGTTTAGCAGGCTCTTCTTTCTGTAGGTTTTTTTTCCCTATGTTAAATTGCCCTGTGCATATTGCTACTCCCATCTGTGGGCTGGATGTTTTTAGACAATCCCTCTGTCCTCCTACACTGAATCAGCTCCTGTGATTTGTGAGTATACTCTGTCAGAGCCATTAGATTTCATCTCGGAAGAAATCCCGTCCACTCCCCCTTCCTCCTCTCAGACACTAGTAATGGTATTAGGATGCCTTGTCCTCCTTCTTTATTACTTCTGAGAGTTGATGGTTGGCAGCCAGATATGGCTAAAATCCTGACGACAGCATCTAGCCCTGTGTGTGTGTGTGTGCGTGTGAGTGAGTGGGTGAGCGTGCGTGTGTGAGAGAGTGTGTGTTTAATAAGCTCAGAGAAATATGAGTAGTGTGTATGAAAGCAGCCCCTGATGCTTCTGCTGGGGATGCCTGTGAAGAGATGCTCTGCTGCTTTGCCTTTTTTTTATTTTGCCTTTTTTTTTTTGCCTGCCGTGAAGAAATCTTGCTACAGTCAGGCGGAAAGCTGGCCCTGCACCTAAATCTTCCCAGGCTAAGTTCGGAGCATAATGACTGAACAATTAACTATCGACTGCTGCTCGTTAAAGCATACTTTCTACCGAGATCAGGAGAAATATGGAACTTGATTGGCGTCTCTGCGTTTGATGTTCCCCGTGAGATAGAGGACAGGTGCATGTGTTGTTTTGTGGTGGAAAGGGCCATAAAGAAGAAGGAGAAAGAAGGGGGGAAAAAGGAAAATGCAGTTTGAGACATTGCGTCAGTTTTGTAGCTCTGTTTTATCTCATTTTAATGGGGCTTTCTCGCCGCCTCAGAATATTTTGCAGACGGAGCTGCTGGAGCAGGCACTAAGCAACATCGGGTGAGTGATGCCTTTGAAAGAATGTGTGATTTATGAAGGGTTTCCCCCTTGGCAGATCAGCAGCGTATTCATGCCGAAGGGGGGACTCGCTTATTGATTGCTAGCCTTTGTGAAGTCATATTGGGAAATGCAATAGAAAATGTCCTTCAGTCGGGGGGTGGGGGTGGGGAGGGCTCTCGAACGGCATTAATGCTTAAAATGATGAGGGTGTTAAATTGGCGAGGGGGGTAGATACGTGTGCTTCAGTGTGTTTCAGCCGCATGTGCAGCATGGCAGCTGAAGTACCGCTCAGTGCAAGGGTCAGTTCTGTACCACAGCCCACCCAAAAGGAGGCATTTTCTGTACTCTCTTCAAAATGCAAAATTGCTTCCTGCAGCATTTCTAACACACAGTGTTTTTTTTTTAACAAAAGTTTTAATAAGTGTTATTTTGGGGATGGAATTGTAGCAATTTGTGCTTGATAGTTTATAAAGCATTCCTGTGAACGTGTAACTTTAGACCAGGCCATTTCCTACACTGTTATTTTTTCTTATTCCTATTTTTCTTTGATTATCCAGTTTGAAGTGTTTCCGAAAGGCAAGATTCTGTTTTGATGCCCTGCTTCTGGACTGTTGCCCTAATAATCGAAATCTTCCATTTTCACGGTGTCTTTGTGCACAGAATAAATACATGTCAGCTCAAGATATGGAAATACTAATTAGGTTATGTAACAAGAGACTTTCATTTGGACCATGTCTTTTCCTTATGCTAATAGCATTTTTATGTCTTAAGTGTCTGGGTCCATCAAGTTTCTATTTTTATTTTTGATTATGCATTTCATTGAATTTTATCCGAGGATGATCTCAATTAACCTTTTACCAGTGTTTACTTTCTTCCCTCCACTCTGCAAGGAAAAGATTTCTTTAAGCAATGTTATGCATAGGAGAATGGCCATGGTTAAAAAGGTGCAGTGTTACTAGTCCCAATAAAGTCAATGGGATTTTGTGCATGCTCTGTAAAAGCCGTGCTTAAGCTGTTTGTAGAGGTAATTGTCAGATGTGAAAGCACAGCAATGATGTTTGATTGGATTTTTAAATACTGTACCCACGGTCTGTTTTGCAAATGACTTGAATCTTCTCCCCAGGCTTGTGCGGGGCTGTCCTGAGCTGTCTTTTATTTTCTTTTGAGATTTTTCAGTGGGATTTAACCCTGTGTTTTTACTGTACATATAGCCTTATTGAAGGGCAAAGAAGGTTCTAATGCTTTCATCTGTAAGATAAATATTTCCAAATTTTCCCTGCCTCTCTGCCCCTTTGATATATCATGTTTTACCTTTCCCCTAACATTTTAGCAAGGTAAATATGTGTTACTCGAAGGGGTAACCTTATTAGAAGTTACGAGCTGCATAGATGATAGAGATTTTTTATATTTTTGTTTAAAAATATTTCATTTCTGAAATGCGAAATAAGACATAATCTAGCAGCAGGTTTCAGTGTATTGTAATTATTTTTTGAATTCATGCTTTGCCAGTCAACTATTGCAGGCTGTTTTCTGCATGGAGTTTGGGGTCGGCATTAGGATATTGCTGGTTCAAATCCAGACTGTACCACCTGCCAGATGTGGCCAGGAGTTCCCAGCAGTGGCATACAGCTGGATGAGTGCCAGTAGAATTGTTGGGTGTGACGTTAGCTGTCACTGTTTGTGTGCCTGCAGGACCAGACCAAATCATTACGAGTCATATCTGTCCACACATGCGTTCACACATAAGATCAACCAAAACCATGTTGGAACTGCTGTACAAAATGAAGTAATTGATTTGACAGCTAAGAGACTACACCCTTACCTCTTTTTACGAATGTAATTCGTTCCCTGAATCCCTTTTGTATAGAGAAAATTCTTAAAAAGAAAAACCTATTTCCATTATTTCTTATGTGGAAAAATAATCATCCGTTCCAGACCCCAAAAATATCACCCCTAATTTTACTTTTTTCACCAAAAACTTACAATAAATAAACATTAATACCGTGCTTTGTGTTTTTAGTAAGACAAAAGACTGCTTAGCTGTTTCATTACCTATGTAGATATTGTTTATCATAACTAATGATATCTGTACAGCAACCACTTCATGTGATTTTTGCGTAGTTACACACACACTCACAATTTTCATTTTCTTAATACCTTTATGATAACGTCTAAACCACAATTTTTCTTACGAAAAGAGTGCACGCAATAGCAAACAATGCACAAATCAAGGCGCAGTGAACTGTATCACACGTGTCTCTGTGCTAGCCCTCACCCATAGTAGTTAGTGGAATGTCATGCAAACACTCAGTATGAAATGAGTGGTATGACATCTTCCTCTTCACTCTCTACATTTGGTGGAGGTTTAGAAACATTCTTTATAAGAGATACGGGTGTATTTGTCTTTGATTCTCCTACTGTACAGCGGCACAGGACTGTAGTAATTAGCTGGTTTGAAGAACTGGTGATAGTCAATTCATCTACAAACAGCACCTATCTAAGCAGGTTGTTTGCAGGTGGATATGTAAGACGCTAAAATATTTGTGTCTATCTTACTCATTCATCCATCCATCCAGTTTCTAACCACCATCCAGTTTAGGACTTTAGGGTCATAGGGTAACCGGAGCCTATCTCGGAAGGTGGTGGGCACAAGGCGGGGTACACCCTGGACGACACGCCAGTCCGTCCGTCTGCAGGGCAGGCAGCTACAAACCCAGACACGCACACACTCACTTCAGGAAACGGTTTTCCCAGAAGCCAATTAGCCTACAGTACCAGTATGTCTTTGGATTGTGGGAGGAATCCGGAGCACCTGGAAGAAACCCATGTGATCAAAGGGAAAACATACAGACTCCATGCAGAGAGTCTGGAACTGAATCCAGGGCCCCAGTGCTGGCAGCAATGCTAACCACTGTGCCACTTTGCTGTCTTTATCTTATCCATGATTTCTTTAATTAGGATTTATCTTCATTTGTTTTTGGACCATTCATTTTTTACGTTTCATACCTTTTTTTATTGTACATAACTATTGTCCTAATACATAAGTAACTGTGCAGCTGAGCTTAGTGTGCATTTACCACTCAGGCCCAGTCATCCAGATGGTAAAGCCTACTGAAGTACTTAAGCTTTGCTCAGAAGCTGTTATTAGGAAATTTGGTGTTACTATCTCTGTAAAAGGGTACAGCCTTTTCAGCTATTGTGTCGAGGTTATAAACTACATGTTTATGTGGGAATTGCTCAGGGAATAGAGGCAGGTGTGTCCCATTGCTTATCTCAGTGTTTTCTGGTGCAGCGGGGACTTGACTAAAACATATCCTTGACCTGCTTGTTATGAATTTTAATAGTTAGTCAGGCCAGTGAAGTATAAAGAATTTGACATGCCACCAAAGATTTGCTCTGAGCATTTTTCGTCATGTTTTAATAGAACATTGCAACAGTCAAAAGGGTGGCAAGGGTTTGTAAGGTTATTCTGTAGGGCAGCAGTTTGGAACAGTGGTTAGAGCTTTGGACTCATTGCTAGAAGGTGGGGAGTTCAGGTCCTGGGAGGGCTCTGCTTTTGTATCCGTGAGAAAGGTACTTCAGTTTAATGTGCAGCTGTGTAAATGAGATGTTTTGGATAAAAGCATCACCTGGACGTAGTTGAGATGTCACATTAAAGATGCGCAATAAGCTACAAAATAACAATGAAATATAACATTGAAGAATAATTTAATGTGCTTGTCATGAACAGCTTCATTCAGCATGTAAGCTGAGGAGTGATGTTGGAATGTACTGCTGTAAGAGATGGATTTCTTAGTTTCTGCAAATTTCCTTCTGGTTTAAGAAAAGTTATGAGGTTAAAAGTAAGAATCTGATTATAGTCTATATAATGACTGCCAGTTTTCTGTCCAGTTATCACTAATTCAGGAGGGTACCATGTTATGTTTTTTGTCACAATACATGCATGTAGACAGAGTGCTTTGACGACAGAAGTTAGAATTAGTTCACACTTTCTGAAATTTCAAAATTTTGTGTGAATAAATAATGGAGTTTTTCCAATGAAAGTATTAAACTGATTGAACTGATTTTCATTATGTGAGAACCATAAGTAGTAGTCTAATCGGTGTTAGAAATCCTGTTATTCAACGTGAATTTGAAAAAGAAGCTCATTGTTGAAAAATGTTAATTGTTTTCTTATACTTTTGGTTAATTTTGATTATTTGTCTTTGGAATATGGATATTTATGATATTGTTTAAAAGTCTTAGATCTCACATTTTGGGGTATCCTGAGATGCTGAGCCCAAGAATGCTGGAAATAATTTAAGTGATGCCATGTCCTATCAAGGCACGGTCAGATACTTAATTTCATAAAGATATTCACATACTGTATGTTCCCTTCTCCTTGTTCAAACTCTATAGCTCAAACTATATAAATGTTTGGTAATATGGGTAACATCACAAGGAAATGTAAAGTGAGTGGTTTATCTTGAAGTATTGTAGAGTAACCCTAAAGTCAACCCTGAAAGAACCGAAGAAAAAGAAATACAGTAATGGAACATGTTTGTCATGTATTATTTTCGAAGTGCCTTTGTCAGAATACTGGAGGAGTGTGTGCTAAAATGAGGTCCTTTGGGAGTTTGTGTAGTCGAGGCATCATGTGGTTGTAGCTAGACCCCTGAGAAACGCTGAGAGGCTTTCTTCTAGAAACAGCTGCTAGAAGAACTATTGCTTTCCCTCATACACCTAGCAAGGACAGTATGTGTTATCTTGAACATGTGAGTCACATGTGTAGCTTAGGAGGTAGAATTAGTTAATCTAATTAAGACCACTGTCTACAATGGTCCCTCTCCCTTTGTTAACCTTTGAAGTCCCACTTTCAGTGTTTTAGCACTAGTGGTCTGTGTTTTTCAATACAATTATTATTCCCGTGCACGTAAGAGGTTTTAATAGAAAACCAGGGCTTTTCTTGTATGTCTTGAACTTTCTGTTTTGTATTTTGAACTGTTTTGTATTTTACAAAAATACAATTTGTATTGGTCTTCTCTATTTTGAACTCTCTATGTTGATCGTAATGTTTATGACAGTAACACATTTTGTAATTTTAAGATTACCGTCATATTTGAAGTGTACAGTAGGTAAAATCAGATACATTTCACTAAAAAAATAAAATATGCACAGTGTGGATAAAAATGAGGCTAATTTGTTTGACCTACATGCTATTGCAAAGGAGGCTTTGTGTAAACTGGTGTTTTTTTAAGTCTCGAAAATCCAGCGAGTTTATTTGGTTGTACTCTTTGGAGTTGAAATTTGGAGAGCAGTCTAATCTACAGTTGCTGTGTTGCATAAAATGTGCTTATTTAGCACACTTGGAAGCCCTGTATGTGCTGTTTGTATAGTAGGCAAGATTTTTTTGTGCATGACTAGGGGAAACTATGAGATTTCTGGTGAGAGAACTTCTATTCATTAGACCTTCCCTCTGCAATGGAAAGACGGAGAATTTTAATTGTAAAAATGACTCTGATATATTTGAATGATATGTTATCTTAGCTGAATCCGAATGCCTGTAGCGGGTGACAAAAACAGGAATTTGGTGAAAAAGCCCCTTGATTATATTGATCAAAATCCAGAAACATGAATTGCATGTCATAAGAATGCATTTTGTTTAGTTATTGT
Organism: Atractosteus spatula; assembly: GCF_055471065.1. NCBI lineage: Eukaryota > Metazoa > Chordata > Actinopteri > Semionotiformes > Lepisosteidae > Atractosteus > Atractosteus spatula. Next base: position 37,407,871 of record NC_142717.1, on the reverse strand, counting down.
ACTTGGGCAAAATGTTTCCAGGCTTACAGTTATGGCATTGTTGTGCATACTCTTAACTATCTGACGTTTATAAATGTTGCCTGGATGGTCTGTATACCTGTAGTCTCATTGATTTAATGAAACCTTTTATTGTGAAATGATTACCAGATTTATAAAAAATGAAGCTTCATTAAAAATGAAAATCTACAGCAGATATTTAAAAATACAGTACGTGTTTTAATAATTTCTTTATCATTTAAGGTGATTTAACAAAATAAAATATTTTTTAGCCAAATTGTCCTAATAATACAAGGACCTATAAAAATAGTTTCTATTTCAACCAGTAGATGAAAGAATTGAAATGATCAAAGGACCTTTCTTGAGGTCTGAGGATAGACAATTTAAAACATACTGTATTTCCACTCTATAAGGTGCAATTGTCACTATGGTTTTGTGTGATCAATGTTGCAATTTATGTGTTCTGAGTTATTAATTATTAACTGCTGGGAGAGGCAATGGGATTGTGGGGGAAGGGTCTCTTTCATAAAATAATAAATATAAAATTGCAATTTAATGGGAACTACTTAAAACATATGGCCTTATGTTCTATACAGTATTTGCTTTTTCACAGAGGTGTGGCTAAAGCAGTTTACAAAATAAAGGATGACCTCTCTTTAATGTCAAAAGCTGTCTACTGTACATCTCAGGAGCACAAACTTGAGATAGATTTGGCTACATTTGACACTATGAAAACACTTTAATATTTCTAATGACCTTTTGCATCAACACATATTCCCTAACTTTTGTAATTGAAAGTTCTTTTGGGAAAAAATCACTTTGTTAAAATATTTCGAAACAAGTAATTTTTCTTTAGTTGTTTGTATTAATTTATGCTGCACAATGAGTTTGTACACTATATGTCAGTTACTTTTTAGTCTATATTAATATATACTGTAGCTAAGATATTGTAGAAAAATTATAGGACTTCATATTTTATCTGTAAGATACTGAATCAACCAAGGAATGTTGTAAAATTACGTACAGGATTATGCGTCTTTATTTTTTAAATACAGCGTGTATGGTAATTGTATATGTACTGCGTTTCCACATAAACATGCAAACGTGCTGAATTAACTGTCCGTTTTATTTGTATAAATAATAAATACTTATAATAAGTAATGCTTTATTCTGCAAATAGGTTTGCAGAAAAATGCTGGAGTAAAGGAAAAGCAGCAGAGTATCATGATAGGATAAGGTGTTAGTCTTCAAGGGTTAACCAGCAGCACTCACAAGCAGGAGGCTGGAGAGTGGGAGCAGCGAATGCTCCTGTTCAAGAACAGTCTCAACAGAAATAGAAAGGGAGATGACAGGCAGCAGCTTTGGGGAGACTCACAGCTGTTTCAGTCCCAGATTAATGTTGATATGGCGATGACGAAAATGAAGGAGCAACCAGCCAAGAGAGATCACGGGCAAAGGAATATGGAAAGGACTTTTAGGTTTTCGAATGTTTTAGAGAAGGAGTGATTAAAAGACAGATCTACGACAGATCATCCTTTTTTACGTCCACTTGCAATTACATTTTCTAACGCCGTTTAATGTGTAGTGTTCAATCTCTAGGTTGGGATGGTAGCGCAGTGGTTAGCATTGCTGCCTCGCAACACTGGGGCCCCGGGTTCAAGTCTGGACCTGCGGTGCTGCCTGCATGGAGTTTGTATGTTCTTTTCATGTTCATGTGGGTTTCCCCCTGGTGCTCTGATTTCCTCCCACAGTCCAAAGACATACTGGTTGGTTAATGGGCTTCTGGGAAAACTGGCCCTGGTGTGGGTGTGAGTGTGAGTGTGACTGTGTTTGTGTCTGCCCTGCGATGGACTGGCATCCCTTCACCCAACTTGTGCACCTTGCCGCTTGGCTCTGGCTCCCCTGCCACCCCGAATTGGATTAAGACGTCAGAAATTGAATGGAAGGATGTTCAATCTCTATATCATACTTTCCATGAGGTAGTACTACTTAAGCTATAATAAAAAACGATATATATATATAAAATAATTTTCTTTTCCTATTCTTCTTCTCTCTTCTTCCCTCACAGCACCTGGTTTTATTTTGTTCTTTCCTTTTGTGCCCTAAAAAACCCTTGCATTAACCCCAAGATTAATCCCAATCATGTACGGTACCTTGTAAACCAAAGGGCTACCTCAACCCTTTAATAAGTTTGACTTTTCAGTAAATTACGTGCTGAATTGCAAATGGTTTTTATTCATTGGTCAAAGGCAGTATTTCTAATTATTTTATAAACAATATTAAGTTTAGCAAGAACATGAGTAAAACATTTTTTGTTCGATTTCAATATTGTACTGTAACAACCTAAAGAACAAACAAACGAGGTGATGCTAATGCGCTGAAAGATGGTATTTTGAGTTTTGCACAAGACTGGGTGGGTGCACGTTTCCTGGAAGCCAGTTTTCGGTATTACAGCCATTAACTGCCAGATTGTTTTGCAGTTATTATGGATGTAAAACATGTTATTTTCAAACATGTTATTAGTTTATTTTTTACCCTGTGAGGTGCAAACACTAAAAAGATAATTGGAGTTAAAAAACTGAAATGTTTAACTCCTTAAAAGTCTTCCAAGACTTACTTTGTGGAGTCATTTCACTTTGTTGTTGCTAAAGGAACGTTGCTTCTTGCCTCTGTGTCCTAAACGGTTGTTTGTCTCCTCAGCTCACCCCGCTGGCCCCTGTTCCAGGGAGGGAAACTAATAGCACTGCAAGCTTAAAGGTTCCCAGTCTAAGTTCCAGCCAAAAGGATTGTTGCGTGGAACACCCTGGCAGCCTTTAGGCCAGCTGTACATACCCCTTGGAGAATTTCAGTCACATCAGCTATTCGTTTTGGACCAGTTATCTATGGGTACTATAGAGCCACATATAATAGTTGATCCAGTCAGGGTCCTTATGTATTTATGATCTTTATTACTGAGTGCAGTTCATTTGTACCTCTGAAATATTTCTGTATTTAGTGTTTTTCCTCAGCTGTTCTGAGGAAAATTCCCCAGTTGTTATACAATATTCACTATGATAAATAGATTTTGTGATGTATTATGTGGACACATAAGCTAAAAAATTGACCATTTAAAAATATGTAAACCAGGGTAAAAAACCCAGAAACACTCTTCTTATATAGTAGGTATAATCGAGCCCCTGCACATTATTTTTTTGTAGAAAAAAAAACTACTGAACTTAAGAATGTTCAATTTATAAATAATTTTGTCATGTAAAACATATCTTAAGAAATTTAAATGGCATCAGAATCTGATGGAACTTTTTTTTTCATTTGATAATTTACCAAAGCAGCTGTCTAATGTTCAAAGCAATAGACTTCTTAATAAACAACTAATGACAATTTGCCATTTCAGTTGAGCTCATGAGGTCAGTCCTGGACATGCTTATACTGTACATGTAGCTGTGTTGTCCCTCTGACTCTACTGTTTATACTGTAGCAATATTGAATATTGGTTATTAACTTACACATTGTAACAAGGCATAAAAGGCAGTGGAGTCATGGTAAGTGATTAAATGAAAAGGAGAGCTTAAATTTTAAACATGATTGTCAGTGAAAGTGGCCTTTTGGACCTTTTGTGATCACACAGTAAAACTAATTCCACCATAGAAAAAGAGTGCATCCTTATCAACCTAATTCCTTCATAACTGTAGAAAAGACAAGACTCCACCCTTTAAATTTTCAACTCCAGCGGTAAAGACTATCACAAAAACTTGGCTGTGGTCTTAATTAGCCTTGGCTGGTTTTTATTGCTGTTTCAATGATGCTACTTACTATACAGTAGGAGGATATCAGGAATATATCCAGTTCTGTGACACTATTGAAGTAAAACATGGATGTGTGCTGAATGTGTTCATTTGTATTTATAAACCTAATGGATTCTCCAATCATTTTTTAATGTAACACATCGAAACCAAACTGTAAGAGCTCTGTTATGTTACAATTTTTAGAAAAAGCATGACATTCAGTAATCAGTGATGTCTGTTGAGCTTAACATATGTAAGAACAACTTCTCCAAATCTTTACAGTTTACCATTTTTGAAGGTCATTTGGATACAATTTGACCAAAATAAATTGCTCAGGCTTTGTATGCTTTCCTTTAAGAGTCTCTCAATTTGATTTGGTTCTACGGCTATTGAGCCTATTGATTATAAATAGAGTTTATGGGATAGATAAAGGTAAATCAATGAACAAGGGATTGACTGCAATACGCCTTTCTTTTTACCCTAGCAAAATGTTGTGCTCACTGCCTTACTTTGCTGTAGGTGGTTCAGTGCACTGTATCACGGAGGTGTAGTTAAAATCGTGCTGTCCCAATAGGGTGCTTGCAATTTTTTTTTTCCAATTTGGCTATTTGTTAAAATAAACAAGGGCTTTCTTAATCGTTTGAATGTGTTAATTTCATAAAACAAGCATTGTGCATTGTACTGCGACAAATTCTTTTATATCACAACGCTTAAACCTTTTTCTTCAAGACGTTTGTATCTAGGAAATCATTTGCTTTGAATATTCATGCAAAACTGTACTGTACTGTATGTCAGTTGGACCCACATTGTGTGCTAATGTTAAACGTCAAAGCAGGTAGTGAAGATAAGAAGAACAGTAACCCAAATTACATTTTAAAGGGTTTGAAGGGCTAAATCAATATTTGTAAGATATGTTGATTTACCTGATCTTTTTTATTAAAGGGAGGACACTTATTTGTTTAGTAACAGGGGTGTAAAGTTTCTAATACAGAAGGGGAAAACGTTCGTGCTAAAAAGGAATCAGGAGTGATTTGTGCAGCAGGACTTAGTTCTTGTAAAGTGTGTCAGAGTACTTGCAGCACACAAACTCCTATTCTCCTTAGAGGATCAGATCTTGGACATGAATAATAAATTCACTTGTGAGTGTTCTGTGCTATATTTGTTGCTCTTGGGTATAGTGTTAGGCAGTAGAAATGCAAATATCGTTAGCTGACACAGTGTAATGTGTCAGTGTACCACATGTACTGTAGTTTCTTTCCATTTGCAGAATGAAAGGAGGCATCGTGGTCTGATCTGGTCACACAGCACCTTCGCTACCCACTATGATTTACTGGTCTCCTACATTTTAAGAGTTGAATGTGATTTTTTTATAACTTGTGCAAGACTTGTCATTTGAGCATTTTATATACACTCTTTACATTCTGTGCTACTGTCTGCTTTGCAGCACATGGACAATCCATTTAATTGCTTTGTGTTGCAAGTGAACATAGTCTTGTGGATTTTTCCTGTTTATTTTGAAAGCAGAGCTGATCAAGTGAAAGCTGATCAAAAGCCCATCTTCTGAGAGGGGGGAAAGTAAATATGGATAAGCACCAGTAAGTGTCTCTCGCTGTACTGGCGAGACTTTCTAGAGACTTATATCATTAATGAAATTCAATTTAACATTAATTCGATTCAGTATGTTTACTCGTTCATTAGGTTTTAAGATTGATTTCGTCTCCTGGGATGGCAGGAAGCACTTTGATGATTTTTTTTTTTAAATTGGGACAGAGAAGTCTCAGCACTGCAGGCAGTGCTCTTAGAATAGATTGTGGGTTTTGTAGATAATCTGCAGCACAAGTGCTGTGTCACACACCGTGTACAAAATGTGCTCCACGGGGCCACTGCCATGCCTAATAACATATACCGAATAAGCAAGATTTAAAAGCCATGTGGAAAGACAGAAAAGTGACTCAGTGTTGCAGTACTTCAAATGTTGCAATAACTTAGATGCCATTATTAGCTAAGCTTGAACACTTTTTAGAAATGAAACCTTTTTTTGTATGTGTGAATCCACCACAAACAGTTTACCATAGAGGGTGCTCTCATTTCCAATTAAAATGAGCTGTATTGCTGTTATGTTTCCTCTGCTTTTAGAGTGTACGATTCTTTTCACTGAATGTACTTGATCCCCAGACTGGGCTGCAGGTTTAACCATGTTATTAATTTCAGAAGTTCTTGGACCACCTCCTACTGAGAATTTCAACAGAGATAGAGGTCTCTACAGCACTGATCAAGAAGCCCTAGACCCATGGCAATCTAACCTCTGTGCTAGAATGCTGGTGTGCCTGCAGATTTTCATTCCAGCTCAGCTTTACCAGCTTCTCCCAGCTCCCGAATTACTGCTGCTTTAAAGAACCCTGGAAAATCTGCAGAAACACCAGCATAGGCATTAGCTCCATGTGTACTGGGTGTGCTCAAGCACCCCTAATATTGTAGATCATATTATCATGGGATTTCACATTCTTAGTCCTAAATATCTATTACGGTATGTCTTGTCCTGGACAAGTAGACTTGCCGATGGACAACTGATCTGACTATTTGTCAAAATTTCTGTAAATTACTGTACGATTATGACTATTATTTGTACTGATACCTACTGTATGATATAACAGAAGGCATATGATATGAAACAACAGATATGTATGAAAAAGTGTATTGAGCACTGTGCAAGTCACCAGGATTTAGATCAAATATTCAGTCACGCAAGTGTCAGAAGAACACAAAGGTTACAAAGGAAAGGAGACACTTTGGCTCATCTAGCTCATTTGGGTGCTATAAATGATCTTGGCTTAAAGCCCAGTTTTGCCCTGCCTTCAGATCATGTGCAGTTTGTTTGTTTTCACATTCTGGTACCCAGTTCGAAGCTATAAAAAGGGACATTGTTTCATAAGGCAGGAGGACGTGGTAGCATCTGTTTCTCGCACTGCGGTGTCGGTGGCTGACATTGAGAGGGGTGAGCGCTGGCTCACTTCACACTGCTCTCATTGTACCCCACGCTGTGCAGATAATGGATGACGGTTCCTGTGAACAGAACAACTGCCTGTGTTGAGTTCTGCCACATCTGCAGGAGTGTTGTGTGCTTCACTTTGCACTCTCCTCTTTTCCTGTACTAGTTGTCTGCTGTTTTGATTTGGAACATCCAGGACAAAAGTATGAATAAGTGGACACACTTATGTATAAGGATACTGAGGATTGACACTTTTTTTATATGAAAAACATCAATGTTCCTTTTGTTTTGACTTTGTGAATGTATGAGAAGACCCTGTCAGATATTTCCTGAAGATAGCTGTTCAATCTAGACTTTATATCTGGCGATGTAATTGGCAACTTCTCTGAATTATTTGCATTTTCCTCAGGCATTATCAAATTAGGAGACGGATTTTCCTGACATTTAAGTTGCTGTTATAGGAATAATGCAATAATTATAGGAATTGCATCAATAAGATCATCTAGCATGAAGCTTTTTGAAATCGTAAAGTAGTTTCCAAAGAAAAAAAACTATGTCTGGAGCGAGGTTTTTAAACACCTAAACACTGTTTCAGGAGCAAAATTGTTTTTGGCAAAAGATTCCTGCATAATTTTGATTTTTGTGGCTGTTTTAATTAGATCTTTGTGTGATAAGTATTGTAGCTGGATGTGGATGGAGTATTGGGGCAAAGCAATGCTTAGTGACAAGGAATAACTCAGAATTTACATTTTTGCAGTGCAATAAGCATCTTGTTTGTTGTTTTACAATTTATATCATGCAAAGGAACAAGTAATAGGTTTATTCCATGCTGAAAAAAAGAAGAGAGAAAACACAACGTTTTGGCCGTGGAGCCTTCTTCAGGTGTGGCAGGACAAGGACAAGAAGCTACCCACCTGAACTACTACAATTTATATCATGCATTCATCAACACATTTAAATGTTTTTCCCTTCCCTTAACCTCTGATATAAGGCCTAGGGGAACACTGGCACATTATTAATGTTATTACAGGACTATTTGCTCATCATAGCAGCCTATCAGTGTACTGTATGTTTAACTGCTGTACTTAGTTGGATGACTCTTATATTTTGATGATAGCGTCTTGGGACTTCATTATACCTTTCAAAATAAAATTTCTGTTACCCATTCATGTTTCCATCTCTCAGTCCATATGTCCAGTACAGTCCATCAGAGTGTTCCTTTTTCATTTAATTATTTTCAGCAACCCTCAAGATCATATCTCTAATCTTTCTAGTTTACTTTATTTAGTTGTATATCTTACCACAGTATTCCTCGGCTCTTTCAATCTCATGGCACAGTTACAAAAATACAAAAAATGTGGTACACCACACATACAGTATACTCTACTGATCACCCCAATCTGAACATTCACACTTTGTCTGTACTTTTTTTTAAGCATTAACCAGTTTGTAATCTATACATAAAACACATTTCCCTTAATGTCTGCCAATAGTTTGAAAAGTAATCTTATTTATACTCATCCTTTATGAGTAACTATCAGAAACCTTCTAAAAATAAATACATTATCAAATGGTCTATGTATAATCCCTGTTTTTGCTTGTTCAAAGAACTCAAACAAGTTGGTTAAGCAAGGCATACAAATCCATGTTGATTATCCCCTAGGATCATATTTCCATATACTGTAGGTGATGCTCTAATTTAGTCCTAATAATTGTTTCCATAACCTTACATGTAATTAAAGTCAGACTTATTGATCCATAATTACTTGGTTCAGTTTTCTCACTTTTCTTGTAGATGGGGAGTACATTAGCAATTCTCCTGTCCAGGAGTACTGCTGCTGTGTTGAGTGATTGGAAGAATGGCTGATGTATCACATCTCTATTTTGAATACAATTGGCTGGGTACCTTTGAGGCCTAGCAATTTATTAATCTTAAGTGCTTTTAGTACTCAAAACACTTCCCTGTCTTTTATGACAATAATGCCTTAGACATGTTGATTTCTTCTTTGGTGAAATCCTAAGTGAAATTCTTATTCAGAACATGATCTACTTTCCTGTACATTTGCCACTCTTGTCCTGCATACACTAGATTTCACTTCACCCTTAATTTTTTTCTGTTTTAGTACAATACAATATTCCAAATTTTCCATCTTTTTCTTGGTCTTTCTAATAGCCTTTTTTAAACTTGTGCTTTTGAATCTTTATACTTATTTTCTTGACCTAGATGTTTTTTTAATACTTTTGTGAAGCACTTTCACTACCCTTATTTTTTTCCTAATTGACTTTTTGATGTTTTTTTGCTTTTTTGATAGATTGACTGTTGGTGATAAATTTATTGTGTGCTTCAAGTAGAATCTGTTTAAGATTTCCATTCTCCACTGATTTCATATCTCCATATCTCACGTACTGTACTGTATCTGTATGCCACTTTGCAGCTCATAAACTGTTACTTAAAAATGCTTACTTACATAAACTTGTTACTTACATAAACTTTCCTTAAAAATGCGTTTCCTAAATATGTTAAAATGAACGGCATTAAAAACACCACATGGAGCAGCTGCAGTAACCTTTCATTTATTTATTTTATCTTGTGTATAGAGAGTGCATTTTCAAGGATGACTCACAAGTGTTATATATTGTACTACATGTTGGGATAGATAAAGAAACAAATAATTTATTCAGCAGCCTTCAAGCTCTGTGCTTAATGCATGTTCTTAAAAAAGGAGACTTTGTAACCCAGGCTGTTGGTTAGAGGTTTGGGATTCAGTGGATCTGCTGTGTATGATGCTGTGGACATCGTTTCTTCTCAGCTGTTCAGAATGTAGGGAACAGTCAGAGGCAAATACAAATCTCTCTCTCTAGGCCCAAAATTTAGTTTTGCTGTTAAATTAAATTTCACAATATAACAATACCCTGTTTGTTTTGACTGACCACATTCTCTCACATACATTTTCACACTTCTTAATATACCACTATTTATGCAGATACTGTATGCTAATTGACTCTCTAAAAATACAATTCCTGCCTTTATCCCCTTTCAGATTTTAAATTAATCCCCAACTATGAAATTACAGAAATTGGCCTTAAAGGATCCGCAACCACTAGTAACTGATGTGGCAATAAAATACATACTAAAAATGTCAAAGTTACAAATAAATATGCATTTAAATATATAGCTGTGTACAGTATCTTCAGTCCAGTGTATCCTTATTTGATGTACAGTGCATAATAATACGCAAGTAAGAAAATTGTACCCTAGGAATAGAAAGTCACACTGGATAACAAAATTATTATAGGTATTTTTTAAGGGCTAAGGTGAATGGATTATTAACTTACCATTCCTGCTGTATCTCCATTTTTCAGATTTCTAGTATGTAGACAGTCACAATCTTTTCTTTGAAAATACAGCTGCTTGCTGAAAAAAATGCAAACTTAGCAGAATCAAAGAAAGAAAAAATGGCTTGAAAGACATTTTTCAACCTCAGAAAAAATGGTTCATTGTGTATTCCATTTTATAAACTTTATTATAAAAATCTTCCTTGATTGTGTAACTGTGAATAGGCTATATGATTAATTTTACCTTACACTTTTACATTTCCACACTTTCCACTGTGTTATTGTCTTTTGTGATGAAAGGTTGAGGTTTAGAACTTCTGGTATTGTACCTTAGTAGGAGCTTAAAGCTCTGTGGTGACCTACATAAATTTCCTGTTATTTTCAGCAACTTTTTAGAGCCTTGAGATATTTTCTTATGGAACTTTTGGATTACTATTACTGTATGAAAAAACAAAATGTTTTAATCTACTTTACAATTTCAGATTGACCTTTTTTACCATACTGTACAGTAGGTACTTATATTTGTAAGCTTGTAGTCTGCCATTTAAATCTAAAATGTTTACTCTGCAGTTTGAGATGAAAATCAAATGAAATTCCAGATTTGGAGGTATTCTCAGCATACATGACACTCTGAAACTTGGTTCATTCTTTATAGCCCTTTCTTCATGAATAATTTGATACTGTTGACAAAGCGACAGAAATGTATACCCACCGGGACATCTCATCTGCCCCCAGATGACACGGCTTGGAATTAATTCATTTATTACTTACCTGTACGTCCCGTGTATACATATTTAAATTCATGGGGTTGCATTATTTACAAATATCATAAAAAGCCCTCATAACACAACACATTTTAAATGTGTTTTTAAAGGCATTTAAATCTGCCTTCTGAAAATGTCTAGGACTTGCAAACCTTTATAACCATATTGTTTAGCTTTAAATTGATTCACATACAGTATATATTAAATAAGTGGAATGTTATGCACAACTACTGTAACAGATTTGATTGTTGATATACTTGCAAAAATGCTTTTTATGTAGAATGTATTATGGCCGCCTCTTTTTTGTAACCCTAAGAATACATATATTTAAAGAAAGAGGAAAACGGCAACAGACAGACCTTGGCTAATGATGATATATACTCTATTCCACACAATGTAAGTGATTTCAGTGTCAACTGACCACAGCAGCTATTTCCTTGTTTGTTCATAACTGTAGCCTATAAGCTTTTATACCATGATTTGAAAGCTCCTCTTACCAGTTTTACCTTTATTAGTCGCTAATATTGTGTACGTTCTCTGACTGCAGTATGGGCTGTGCTAAAAACATTTACATTTATCTTATGTTTTGACAAATCCATAGGAACCAAAAGAAACAAGAGAAAAGAATAATTTTCTATCATGCCATGTTTCCATAATGGTCGACCATGTTAAGTCAGGCCATGGAAGTGCATGTTTTACCACGTTTTTACCAGAGTGTTACATTATAAATCCAAACTTATACAGGTAAATTATTCAGGTTTGCCTGTTTAGAGTCAGTCTACTTGTGTAGTACGTAAGTAAAATGGATGGTATTACTCTTTTATTATAGTTGTAGACATACATATTGGTAACATGTACATATTAAAGTACATGTAATACATAAAGTAAAGTAAATAAAGTATTTTTATAAATGCTTAAGTCTAATAATGCCTACTCTAGTGAAGTACTGTATTTCATTTAGCTTGCTCCAAAGGAGCAATCAGGATATTAATAATTCTGTGCTCCCATGCAGAGCAGGAACTTAATGAGCAGAACAATACATTACACTTTGGAGTGTTTTGCAGTAGGAGAAAAAACTGTCTGTTCTGATGGCCAGAAATTAACACACCCCAATCCTGCTTAAAGCGACATCTGGACACCATTAGGACAGGTCCAAGCCAGTATCTTAAGGCAGTCTGTCACTATGGGAAGAGTTCTAAAGTTATTATTTTATAGAATACTCTCTGTCCTGCGAAGAGAAAAAAAAGAACATGTTTAAAAACTTGTGTCAGTGTAATAAAACATTTTGTATTTAAATTGATAATTGATTAATTGTTCCAGATTAATTTATGTGATGGATACAGCTTTCCTGGTCCTGCTGGGATTCAGTCCTGGACTCTGAGTTCAAACAGCACCACTCCCTAGATAGAGGATGACTTCACCACACAAAAAAAACAGTCCTCTACCACAGCAGAGTCTTACTTTTCTAGATTTCAGAAGGGCCGATGCCACTTCTGTAACTTGCTCACCATACTGAGTCCCGTTGCACTTATAATAAACAAACTGTGAAACATTAGCAAAAAACATTATAAACATTAATTGGTACAGTAAGAACAAAAGCAACTGGTTGATATAATCTCACACAGTACAACATAGCAAGTGTCACAGCCTCATAGAGTACAAGATGAGGCTGTCACAATAATGTTTTCCCCAGGATTCCCAGGGATGTTGATGGTTGGCCAGTTACCGTAGCAAACATCACTACCTTCACTACTGTGCGGGCCAGAGCTGATAATGCTTGTAAAATCCCTGCTTGGGGTTCCTTTGAATGCCACACGGGGTACTAAAATTATTAGAAACATAAGCTCCAAAGGTTCAATCTATTGAATGTGAAACAAAAGCAATAAACAAGTGTTACGACCCCAGGTGTCTAGGGGGTAAAGGGGTGTAACATTTAGGATGGGTTCGGATGCAGGTGGGTTTCTGGTAAGGGACAACAAGAGTTTGTGCAAGAGTGATTTTAATAAAGTGAATAAGTGACTGGTACGTAAACAGGACACAATAACACACAGGGAAAAGGAACTTGAGCGGTGCCAAAGAAAAGAAAAATAACAAAACTGCCCAAACTAATACAGTGACACCTAACCTGACCTAATCAAAACACGAAACAAAAGGTCTTTGGCAAAAAATTAATTTGCCCTAACTTCTCTACACCGAACTAACCAAATCCAGAAAAATACAAAGGTGGTACTCGCCCCTAACCTGCGTGTGCACAGTGTAACCCGACGACCTTACCTTACCTTTCCCCCTGGTGTACAACAAGTTCACAGTTAACAATAACAAGACACGAGTGAACCAATTGCACGATTATGGGAAAACGGGTAATACCGAAGAAAATACACGAGCAAGGAATAGGGTAACAAAATGAGCACAAGCAAAGTAAAAAGAAAAGTAACAAATGCGGGCAAGGTAATACAAAACACAGGTAATCAAAAACATCAAACAAACATGACCACTAGCGAGTAAATGCGAACACGAGTCGAAGCTAACCGAGGTTGACCCTTCTTCAGATATTTAAACTGTAGATCTTGGGTTCTGATTGGCCGGGAGTATAGATGATAATGAAGTCACAACTGCAGCAATGGCGTAATGAGGGACCAATGGGGGAGGGGGGGTACCTGAATACAGGAAGTGGGAAAAAAAAAACAAAAAACACGGACGGGGACGTAAGAACAAGGCAGAAAAATTGCAGTGATAAATTCTCCAGTCTCAAGGACTGTGGAGGTGCTGGAAGGTCCTTTTACATTGTGGAAGAGTCCATTACTTGTAGGTATAGAAGTTTCTGTGAGATCAACATAACATTGCGAAAAAACGGAAGTGTTTATGTACTTTATGCACTGAAGTAACTAAAGTAATTGAAGTAGTCTTGAATATTAAAATAAAAAAACAGCATGAAACAAAACATGCTGTTCAGGATCAGGATAGCATTGGTTCAGGATAGCATTTTCATTCCATGAAGTTATAAAGGAATAATATCTAGTCTATGCAGAAAACTTTGAGATGTACAGGTAAGAAGTAATTTTAAGATTTCGTCAACATAAAAATGCCCATATGTATTTCAGTCTTAGAAATACAGAAAAAAAGGACTGTTGTTAAGGTAGGCCCCTTAATCTCAAAATATAATAACTATTACTTTCTATTAAGATTGTGATTGGAGGAGCCCTATACAACATAACATGGTAGCTGTGTAAATTTCTACAACAATAAACATAATAAAAAATTAAATTTATTATCTTGTAAATGTGTAAATATACTGTGAGTTCCCAGATGTAAAGCTACTTTCTTGATCCATCTATAATCTTTAGATGTATTGTTCTTAATGTGTTTAATGAGTTCACTGTGTCTCTGTCTACCTTTATACTGTAGCTACAACAGAAACCAGTGGCAAAAGGAGTTTGTTTTTGAATTATGAAAGATGTAATACAGTGATTTTGGAAAACATTTCCTTTTATTATGATGAGTAGCTATGATGCATTGCAAAGAATACAGTATACAGAATCAAACCTGGCTGGATTGTTCTAAGTGTTAAGAGGAGAATGATACAGTAAATGTAAGTTTAGTGCATGCTACCCAGACATGCTACCCAGACACATGCCATATAAAAATGCAGTAATAGTGCTCTAATCGTACTTGAGCAGAGATGTTGTTGTTTGGGTAAACTAGATATTTCTGCATTATAAGGAATAACCAGACTCTGCTGTACATGAATCAAGATAAGATTCTGAGGATGTTGTATTGATATTAAGGTTGGTGCAAACTTGGCTGAATGTAAAGTTATTTTGTGCACTACACTGTTTTGTGTTATCTTTCTTATATGCAATATTTGTCAATAATTCAGGTGGGTAGCTGCGTCAGCATGCGTAGGCTGCAAAGGAACAAGTAATAGGTTTATTCCCTGCTGAAAAAAGAAAGAAAACACAACGTTTTGGCCGTGGAGCCTTCTTCAGGTGTCAGGTGTCATTATTTGTCAGTAATGCCCAAATTTAGGTTAATAGCTGGACCCTGTGCGCGGCCGGAGAGGTGGTTGAATGCAAATCCAAAACGATGCGAAGGTATCCAAATCGTTTGACAAGAGAGGAGTCCCGGATTTTAAGCAAAGGTCATTACCAAAAGGTCGAGAGAGAACTAAAAATTTGGATCGAAGGGTTGAGTAGCTCTAGCTGAGAGAAAGTCTCAGTGGTGAGTGAGGATGGATTGAGGAGAGAGGGTTTAAATAGGAAGGAGCGTGGTATCAATTAGTGCATAAGTACTGTATGTGTGGTGCGAAGTGCGCGTGGCTGTGTGGTGATGCCTGCGTGCTTGCGTGTGATTTCTGACAATATTATTGCATTTTCTCCATTCTAGGAGTGGCTTTCCCTTATAAACATGAAGACTTTAGGCTGAATGGGAACAGCAAATATGCCAGTTAAAAAGTAGCTGCCTGTTTTTAGGGTTGATACATGATCTTCTCTACCTTACTGTATGTACTGTATGTACTGCATGTTCTTTAGAGCTCCTTCTAATATAGACAGTTCTCTTCGTTATAGTGATTGACTAACACACATTCATGACTGAAAGGGAAACTGAATAAAGAGCTTAATGTTTTCTGAAATATCACAGACATGCTACTATTTGCTATTATCTTAAAATTCTTAAATATCATGGTATTTATTAGCAGGGGTAATGGTAGCAATAATAGCAGCTATAGTTGTGTTGCCGGTCTTGTGTCTATTGCCCCTTTATGACGGGTGCACTGCTTTGCTACATACTGTAATTCCTTGAATTGCAATCAGAATTGACATTTTGATTCCAGGAGCGTTTGTAACTTCTTTAGCTAATTAGCATAGCAAATATACATAACAAATATCAGAGCAAGCAGAAACACAAATAATTAATGATGAGCATTGGTCATAATAGCGTCTCATAAAAATAATTATCAAGCAAAAGCCATTCATCTGCACAGAAAAACAAATGCTATGCACACCCCTTATCATTGTCCACTTGTTAACATGTATCCTAAAATAGTAGTTTTATTGAAGTCACATATTTTCAAATTATATTGCTAAAAATGTTATGTTTTCCAATTCTCTACTGTTAGATGCATTTTGAAAAGCACACTATATATTGATAACGTAGTTACGCTCGTGAGATCAAATACGGCAACAGCCAGAAATGAATGTTATCTTTTGATTTAATTCCAGCAAAATAAGGGTACATTTTCATGATGATTGTCAGTTTTTTTAATTAGAAAGAATAAGAACATTTTTAGATGGTGCTGTTTTTATAGAAGCCCTTTTTTATGAAGAATCCTCCAACCCGAATTATTTTATTCATTGAAAAAAATATTTTCACTCATATTTTGAATACAGTCATTACAAAGAAAATATATTCTTGATCTGCCAGGAGAAATTGACGGTCATTTCTTTTAATTGAGGTAATGATAGGATGAAGGGTTTCAATGGGTTTTTTTCACTCGGAGAGCTCTAAACCTTCACTTTGAATTGTTCTGTTTGTCAAAGGGGCCGCTCATCCTGGAATGAAACTGCACAACTTGCACGCAGATCTCCGTGCTCTGAAACAGCATTGTGTTCCTTTTTGGCACAGCCCGTATGTGGCCCACTGTGAAGTGCTGTGTCAACATTCGTGCTTGAAATTGTTTTCCCACATGCTCTGATCTGTCAGTCATGTGTCTCGTCTTATTCTTTAGGCAGGTATCACTTCAGCCTTAAGCACAGTACTGTATATTTCAAGGGACAACGCCATGCAGGAGGGTCTACCTCGTCTATTTACAGGGTGTGCTGAAGGCAACTTCATTTCATTGTAATCTCACATGTACCAGAGCTGACCTCCTGCAGAAGTATTTGAAATTAAAAGAAAATGAAACGGAATTCACCTCGTCATTGTGGTGCATTTCGCTTTGAGTTTTATGTCCAGCTTGCAATTTCCAGGTCATTACAATAAGCTACAGAATGAAACAGCAGATTAAACAAAAAAAAAATGTTTTTCTTTGAGGCTATGCTTAAACGGTTACATGGATTATTTTTTGGGAGACTTATTTTCCAAAGCAATCCAAGGTAAAAGAGAAAATACCATTTGTTCTGTAGCAGGATAATTATCAGGGAACAATGTTACATTCCAATAGGCCAGATCTGAAGGCCTGTGTTTCGTAGGCAATAACTGCCAGCCAGTAATCAGCTAAGTACCATAATCCTCCTTGCAGGGTAAAATCTTGCTTGACCTCCAGCTATATACAGCCCATGATAACAGCATTAAACTGTAACACCACTCCATGTTCCCAGAATCCTCTACAGCAGGTCACCAACCCAGTGATTTTTAGGCTAGAGGAGCACCTAGCATTTGGTCCTGTCAGTAAGGGAAATGGTGCAATACCTGTACGAGAGGACAGTGAAAAATGGTTTTGGAAATTGCCGAATGTAGGAGCCGTGTGGAAGACATGCATTTCATAACCCAAAGCTTTTGGATGTGATTTTACAAAGGCATAGAGGGATTTAGAGAAAAGTGCTTGCCAGCACAGGATTTAATGCATTCGTCTGGACGAGATGCTAGTGACTTTCCAGATGTGCAATGGTTGATAGAAAGGTAAGGACAAGGTTTATTAACAATAAAATGGTTACACCCAAACCAAATGTTTCCTTTAATTTCGTTTCATTTTGAAGACAAAGACTGTAAGAAATGTAGATACGGTTTGATATGTTTCCTGTGTTAACTCCTTTTAATACGGATAGCTGTATGATCAATTGTTATCATTCGAAGGAGAATGTTCCTTAATAAGAGAGTTCACTGAATGTAGCATGGTCTTTTGGTTTTATCTGGTTTTATCTGGTCTTTTGGTTTTTCCTTCTCTCCATTATCTGTAAACTATTACAGAGGCAGCAGAAGTCCTGCAGGGACACCTACTTGTGTTTTCACCTTGATTGCTTTTTACTTTATTTAACATATTTTACCAGGATTTTCAGAAGAGGGGGCAATTCTGAAATATATATATACTGTACAATACAATAGATAGAAAGAAAGTGAAAGAAAGAGAAAAGACTGCAAGTCCAAAATTAAGATAGACTAGACATACTTTCAAGTTCAGATTTTATTTTTTCGCAGGGGGATTGAAATTTAGATGAATCATCTGAGTTAATTCGGTTATTAGTGTGTGTCATGGCGTCTTTTTCTCCTGGTTTTATCTCACTAGTACGTGGGCTACATTATTGTAATTGTGATCAAGAATGCATTTTGTAGTGATGTAGTTTATCTTTTATTATACATAGAAAACAGCAGCAGAAGCACAGAGAGCTTTAATCTCATCCGACAAAAGATGTTTTAAGTTGTTTTTAACAGCAAACCAGGTCAGTCAGCAGCTCACAGAAGCATGTGCTGTATGCTCGGCAGGCCTGAGGGATCTTTCAAGCGGTTGATCTAATGTGAGAGAAAAATAGGTTGTTCTGGGTTGCCATCTTCGCTTACTTTAAATTTTTGACCCACTTTTTTCATCTACTAAATCTACTTATGAAATATTTATGAAGTACGGTAATATCAGAACACTTTGGAACGTGTGGAAATCACAATCATATCAGAGGTTTCTCAGATATCATAAAGGTTAAAAACATAGGAGAATACCAAAGAGAGAAGGCCATTTAGCTCATACAGTATAGCTTGTTTAGTTGCTAATTCATCCAAGGAACTCATGCAGCTGTATCTTGAAGAAACCCACGCTATTGGTTCTGACATGATTGGGTCACTTGCTCAATTTTCCTGTAGCTCCTGTACCCCACTTTACTTTCACAAGTAAAGAAGTACCCAGAGTCTCAGTTTTAAATGCTCTTCCACATAGTTTTCAGTTGTCCTCAGGTCTTACTGTTGAATCTGAAGACGTCGAAAGAACTGGTTTCGACATTACCTTTGACTTGCAATATTTGCATCATGTTCTTTTGTAGTCTTCTCTTTTCAAGACTAAAAAGATATTAGGTTCATTGAGCCTATCTGTACATATTTTATATATAATATGTTCCTAGTTTTACATTTAGTGAAAGTACAAAGTAAACAATAAAATAAATTCAATAATTTATTTCACTCTGCAACTCACAACTGGCAGCCCACTGAAGCTTAGCAGGTGTGAGCCTGGTCAGTACCTGGATGGGAAACCTCCTGGGAAAAAAAAGGTTGTTGCTGGAAGAGGTGTTAGTGGGGCCAGCAGGGGGCACTCACCTTGTGGTCCATGTGGGTCCTAATGCCCCAGTATAGTGACTGGGACACTATGCTGTAAACAGGCGCTGTCCTTCGGATGAGACGTAAAACCGAGGTCCTGACTCTCTGTGGTCATTAAAAATCCCAGGATGTTTCTCAAAAAGAGTAGGGGTGTAACCCTGGCGTCCTGGCCAAATTTCCCATTGGCCCTTACCAATCATGGCCTCCTAATAATCCCCATCTATGAGTTGGCTTCATTACTCTGCTCTCCTCCCCACTGATAGCTGATGTGTGGTGAGCGTTCTGGCGCACTATGGCTGCCGTCGCATCATCCAGGTGGGGCTGCACACTGGTGGTGGTGGAGGGGAGTCCCCATTACCTGTAAAGCGCTTTGAGTGGAGTGTCCAGAAAAGCGCTATACAAGTGTAAGCAATTATAATAATAGCATAATAAGGCAAGCATAATCATTGTTAAATTACAATATCTGCTGACTTCTATGCACTCATGGCAAAAGTAAAGTGAATATCCTAGAGTTTGCAAAGTACACGTCTGTAGAATTTGCAGTTCATTTTGATGCCCCTGACAGAGGACTTCAAACAGGCTATAAATTATAAGCTAGTGGACAAGAGAAAAGATGATAGATTTAAAGCCTAACTCAGGTTTCGGAGCTCCTGAAAATATGATACTGCTCTTCTAAAAAACACATATTAAGTGAATGCAAGGGCTGTCTGTACTAAAAAAGACAGTAACTTAAGTTTCAGACATACTGTAAGATTTTCACAATTAGTCAATAGTAAAATCAAGCGATAAGACTGCTGTACAAAGTGAGACTTAAGACTAATCTTAACGAGCTGTTGCTAAGCAACAAAAAAGAGAATAGAGGCACACATTTTACAAATTAAATTATTGTATACATTTTCATTCTTTATTTTTTTAACAAAGATGAGACACCTCTAAAGAACAACTTTCAAAGCATTGTGCTTGGGTGTAAAAATCTCCAAACAGTGCTAATTTCATTAAAGCACTCTAAACTTTTTACACTTCTGTTGTCTCAGGCACAGCTGGCATCTCTGGCTTTTTATATTTACTGTATATTTTTTTAATTTTATTTTACTTGTAATTTTTAATAGAAAATTAAAATCAATTTCTACTGACGGCCAAACAGTGATAGATATCACCTTGACAGCTGGAAAATTTTAAATTATTAAGAATATAAAAATGATTATGGATCCAACATTACAAAATAATTACTTTTTTTTACCACAGTTTGACGTGTGGTCATCCAAAATTTCATGTAGTACTGAAATTCTTCCCTAGTAGAAACACTTTTAAAACAGTAATCTTCAATTTAGTAACCTAATATGTTGTATTAAGTCTTTCATAAGAAAGCAAGGCCTTTTTATTGAAACAACCCACCATTTTTGGTTTCATTTTTATTTTTAAGAGCAGGCTATGTGAATGATTCTTTAATACATCTGCAATATGATATGTTTAATAAGTTTTTGTAAGATGGAGTCACTAGGTACTGTATTTTGGCTTATCAGTAAAATAGAAATGATACAATACCTGTCCTGTTCCTGAAACTGTCACTTTCATTTTCCACATTTCACTTTTACCTACAAGTTTAGAGTTAAAAAGTCCACAAAGGAAATCTGAAAGTGAAATCTGAGAACGGTACATAATGTCTTCATGGCTGTGATAACACCATGTCATCCACTGGTACTGGGGTAAATGACATCTTTTCCCGTTAAGCAAGGTGACTCTTCTCCTGTCCATGCTTTCAGAAATGATGTTTCCCAAAAAAGAAGAAAAACATTGATTTTGTCACCATTTGTGAATAAACTCTGTTAACATACCTTTCTAAGAGTTTTATGGAATCCCTGCTTCATGTGAGGAGGACTTTTCTACATTGGGTGGGTGACAGAACAGATAACCTTGGCTTCTTTCACAATTTTAATACATAAACAATGCAATTTAATCTTCGAAAATAAAAAAATGAACATCCTAAAAAATGAAAATCAAGAAATAATGAAGGTGCTTGTTCTCACATTATGTGCAGGATTTTGAGGTTGCTGTATACTATACAAATGAATGGTTTTGTGGCAGAGTCAATCGATTTACTATGATTTGTACTTACATTTACAGTACTAGATTTATGCCACATCCAGTGTATCACAGAGCTTTAATATTTCTATGCTTGTGGGGTATAAATAGTGGCAGAATATATTTCTGAGATCAGTGGACTGTGTCATCACAGAGCTAGAAGCTTCTATCTAACCTCAAGGCGCAAGTGTGGCAACAGCTGCACAGAACTGGTTGAGACTGCGGCCGTAGTCATGACGTGAAAGAGGCAAAGGCGGGAGAAAGCCAGCCTTCCTGCCACAGCGTTAGACCGTTCTCCATTGGGCCGCACTGGAACAGGAAAGGACAAATGGCCCCATTGCTCCCAGAGCCGTGGGTCGGTCCTGGGTCTCAGCCCTACAGGTAAGTGACTGTAACTGAAGCGTAAAGACCGAGGTGACAAACAGATGAAATGACCGTCTTCCAGCAGTTAAGGCTGTCAGAAGCGGCTGCCCTTCGGACTGAGCTTGTAACCGAATTCTCTCCTCTCTCCACGCACCTCTGAAAGGTGCGTGAAGGCTGTGGGGGGGCTGAGGAGGTGAAACAGGAGAGCGATTTGCTGGCACCCTTCCCTCCCAACCACATGGGCCGTGCCGACTGTGAGACAGCGTTATATAACGCGTGTGTCAGACTTTCAAAGCTTCGCAAGAAAAAGCAGCACATTATTTCATAACAGACTGACCTTGGACACAGAGAGAGCACAATCCCTGCGGACTGCTAAGAGCTCTTACCGAACACTTTAGGGGGGGCTGCTCCTCCCACACACCACGCGATTCCTGCTTCAGCTCTGGCACTTAACATTTTTCAATGAAGCCCTCATTAATGTTCAACCACTGATGAATTATATATTAATCGAATATTTGTTGGTGCGGAGGATACATGCATTGCATATGCTTGCAGAACATACAAAGGCCCTGTTATTCTATATTTTATTAGGGAAGACTCTTGCAACCCTCCATTGCTTTGGTAGTTCTCATTAGCTGTGCATGGGGAAACATACTGCGATTGAAAATCCTGCAAAACTGCAAAAACAGGCAAATTATTCTTGCAGTCTTTTTAAAAAAAAACGTTAATGTGCTGTACTTCATATCATGCAAAGAAAAGTGTGAGAAAAGGAGCTCGGACACAAAAGCTAAAAGATGTGGGATTTTTACATAATTATGCTATAGGTCGCCATTACAAAACACCTGGAAATGTCAATCTAAATAAGAGGGGGTCCGTTTTGGAAGACGTTAACTGTGTGACATTTCATATGTGATGAACCCCGCCTCGCCTTTTACATCTCATAGACTAATGTCTGAGTTTTGAATAAATGTCCTTTAAGATAGATTTAAAATAGCAAATACTGTATAAGTATTGTAATATAAGTAATATGAGTATAACTTTTGGATACTTTCATATGTACATATTGTGTACAAAATGTAAAAAACATATTTAATGCCCAGAACTCAATTGAAAATGTTTTTAAATCCAACCCAAATAACAAAGACTAAATCTGTGTTCTCCTTATTTTGCAATGGCATACAGTACCTCAACAGATCCTAAAAATGAAAATAATCATTTTTTAACTCAAGTGAACATGACAAAATACATTTATGAATAGATGTTAGAAGTGTTCTCTTGCAGTCGATAATTTAGTAACCATCGCATTGCTTTATTTTCATGGGTGGTTTCTTTGTTTCTGCTCTTTAGGTTTGTCAAACAGAAGCAGAATTGATTAAACAGCTAGAAAAACTGATTAATCAGTGTAAAATGATTGGTAATTTACAAACATTTTTTATCAGTGTAAAATGATTGGTAATTTACAAACATTTTTTAATTTTTTTTTTCATGAAAGCCAGAATTGCATTTTTTATGGATGTCTGGAGGGATTGGCTAGATTGTCACATTGTCAGCAAAGTGTCTCGTTTTTAGTCTCATAGCAATATGTGAACTTCCAGTGAAATCACCAGGCTGAAAATATAAAGCCTCATATTAAATTTGCAGACACTAATCGAGAATGGACCGAGTCAGCATTTTAACGAATCTCATTTGAAAGAGGAGTATTGTAGAAAAGGTGTGGAATTAGGAAACCATTAGATGCCAAGATTTGTAAATGCGGTAGCTGACCACAACAAATCAAAAGAAAGTGAATTGGTTCGAAAAGCGCAGTAGTCCAATCTGTCAGCGAGTTCTAGAAAACAGGAAACTGCCCATTATACTGTACCCTTCTTCTGAGTTGGAGCTTGTCTTAGTTTTATGAAACTGCTGAACACCAGAAGGGGGAAATAAAGATAAATGACGGACAAAATATAGGACGCAAATTCACAAAATCAACGAAAAAGCATTCTAAGGGCTTGTCTGGAAAGGGATTTGAACTTTGTCTGTTACAAAGTAAAAAAACTGGCTTTAAAAAATATACATTGTGTCTGTCACACTTTTTTAAAAAGTGATACTGTACATACAGGTATTTGCCAATTAATATGACCAGATCACCCCAGGCCAAGATTTACAGCATGGCTTTACATTGTCCTTGATTTGCAGAAGAGAGGAAGAGCCAGGGCTGGAACTGAACCAGTAACCCAGAAGGCAGTGTCTGAATCCTATTAACAGTCCAGTGAGCCAGCCAATAATACATCCTTTTGAGCTACTGTCGCTAAGGGGACTTACAGTATGTGATTAATGTACCTTTGTAAAATTTATAGAAGGTTGTCATGTATAAAATTAAGAGAACAGTTGAGAAAATGTCCAAGTCCAATGTGTTAGGAGCATTTGTTTTCTAAAAAACATACAGTACAAAAATACAAAAACAAAAACGGTAATAAAGTTTAGACCTTGAAAGTGAATAAATGCTTTTCTATTATTTTTCTACATTTTCTGAATATTAATATTGTTTTTGAGAGGTAAAATATACTCTGAATTTGGCTACATACAGTATTACACATACACATCCAGTGTATATGTTTTTTAAACATGCATGTCATTAAAACCACATTTCCAAATATGCTTATTCACTGCTTAGACCAGTAATGAGCATTTGCAGAAATCAAGAAATCTGGCAATTTTTAAAATCATGTGCTTGTGGCACATGAAGCAATATTTACAAAATCTTGACATCATGCTGAGCTTGTTACAAAGTGTCTGTGTCATCACAAAGGGCAGAATAACACCCCCTACTATAAAATATGAGTGCTATAACAGGGCTCATAGTGTTGGAAGATAACCTTGTTATGGCGAGCTAACCTACAAGGCATCCCTAGTACTGAATTCTATTGCAGTGGAAGTCGGCCTTTAGGAACTGAAATAATGCTGTTGGAGGGTATTTGGCTTGGGGCTAGGAACATGCCTTTATTTGAGAAAAAGCTGATACACTGAGCCAGTGATAGAAAACTAAATAATAATATGAGACTGAGCCTAGGAGTTTTTGTTGTACTATATATTGTGAATACAGAAAAGAAACCCTCCTGAAAAGATTGGACTTTTGAATTTTTGGATATACAGAGAGAATGATTTGAGTGCCTATACTTAAATGTGTTGTCCTTTCATTCCAGGTTCTGGCACTGCAGGCATTTGTGTAATTTAGATCTTGGTTGATGTGGTAGGGAAGAATATTTCCCTGCCCTTAATTAGTTAAAATGGCTGGAGTGCAGGCTCCTTGGAGCTGCCTGATTGATTGATTGACTGATATGAGAATGCAGACACAGGCCTCATTCGCATTTTACAGGCAAACAGTCAGTCAGCAATTCTGAATGCAGCTCTGGCTTGCAAGGGAGCTGAGGAGCTAACCTCTGGTCTGGATTCTAGACATTCAAGACCAGTCACAGCACCGTACTGGGCTCTATCAGTAGTGAGTCAATTTTCAGTTTGTTTGTTGTTTCTTCAGCTCTCCAAAGGCCCTGTTGTCACACAAACCAGTACCCGTCATAAGTTAATATGCACTCAGAAAGCATACTGATTCCAGGAGGAACACGGAGGACATATTGGATTAGGGGAATCCTTGTCCTAGTTTTTCTGGAAATGCTGAACTTTGTTTCAGAGATCTCATAAATAAAACATTTGCTTGGGTAAGATGAGTACATCCTACTTGCCTCTATGTAGGCCACAGTAAATGTAATAAGGCTACGACCAATCCATCGGTAAGATCATTGCTTCAAATGTGTTTTTGAGGTTTCAGTGTAAAGTGTTTACATGGTTTTTATGCCATTCCACCATTCATACTTTTTTTATAATACTGGAATAAATCAACCTTATAATGTTGTCAATTGGATTAAGCAATACTTCCATCAGGGAGTCTTACTGATCAAAAGAGTGTCTGCTTTAATTTTTACACTGCTGACATTCACCTTTACATCTCGTATCTTGCCTGACCTTCCATGAGACTTCTCAAATCTGGCAAGCTGTGTGAGTGAAATCCAGGCTTGCTTGAGCTCAAATTTCCTCCATTTAACGATGACAAAAACTAAGGTGATGTGCATAAATCCCAGGGAAGATACATCGCATTTATTAAAGTCCCAATAACATGGAAACAGTAGCTTCACATTTTGCTCGATGGGAAGTCTGTGGGTCTCGTTCGATCCAGAGCTCTGTTTTGATGCACAAATTGATCACACAGCTGCAGAAACCACATTTCATGCCTTCATAACATCTCAGTCTTTACAGTGGTCTCCCTATTTACTCCCTAAACAATCTTCAAATGGTCCAAAACTCAGCGGCTCAAATTCTACTGCTTTCAAGGCTCTGTGACCACATCGCCCCAGTTCTCACACATCTTCACTGGCTCCCCATTGACCAGCACATTCAGTTCAAAATTTTACTTTTACGTTTTTAAGGACACACCTTTTAATTGTACCTTATACCTGTAGGTATAAGCATCTTGGGTGTGCGGTTTCAGCTGCCTTGCTCCACAAATCTGGGATTAACTTTTTCTCCTTTTCCCACTTTTTTTATCTCTATCTTTGTTTCTTTATTTTTGTTGTTTTGATTTTATTTTTTTGTGTGTTTTATGCTTACCCTCTTAAACTGCCCCAAACACCGGTGTACATGGGCACTGACATAAATAAATACTTGTAAAATACAAAAGTGTGTTACTGTACAGAGCAGAGACATCTTCAAAAACAGAACTTCTTATTTTAATATGGTGGAAAGACCTGCTAATAGCAAGTGTTATTCTATCAGTTTCCTATCAGTGGATCTGTTTTCTTTGACACTAGTAAGACACAGTGATATTCTGGAAACTTGAAAATATGATGACAAATTCATTGTTCCTTCCACAGTTGTCAAAACACCACCCAATACCAAAAAAATACGCACTCACATCAGAAATTTGGTAGAGAAACATTGAAGGATTAAAAAAAAGAGAGAAAATACTAGATTTAGAATACTAGAACACTTCTTTGTTCTCATCATGGACATATGTTTGACTATTGAAGTTTCCGGATTTTCTGAAGATTAAAAAAGAATGCAAGTGTAATAATGTCGAAAAAATAAATGTCAAAATAATAAAGAAAAAAAATTCAAATTACTTGAAATTCAGACTGAGAACAACAATACCCCAAATATTTTCTTTAATATTCTGTAAAATATAGAAATGTAATGGATTATATCAAAGAAGAAAAGACATAATGGTTGCAAAGAACACACTATACTTCTCACATGCAGACAAACTGTACAGCTGTCTTTTTCTAATCTTTCTATGCAATACAGGGTCATGGGGAGCCAAAGCCTATCCCAGCAAGCAGTGAGCACCAGGCAGGATACACCTGGTAGGTTATATCCTGCCTTGGTACACACAGACACAAATATACTGTACGCTCACACCAGGGCCAATTTTCCCAGAGGACATTTAACCTTCCAGTATAGATTTTGTCTGTGGAAGGAAATCAGAGCACCTATAGGAAACCTATATGAACATGGAGAGAACATCCAAACTCCTTGCAGATAGCAGCGCAGGTCCCAGTGCTGTGAGGCAGCAGTGAAAATCAGTGCACCATCGTGCTGGCCTACACATGCACATATGGAGCTAAACGCGTGAAACATTTTAATTTGGGAGTTGTAATTTTCTCATACCTTCCTTTTTACATTTTGTTTCTGTGGTGCTGACGTTCGCAATGCATTTGGTTTGCAGGCGTCTCGCAGTGGTTTTCATTTTTATGAACTCTATTTCTTTGTTTCAAAGTGATTAGAGCATACTTGAAAAGAATCATTTGGGATCAGCTTGACTCTGCTGGCTCAGTCACTGCCTCAGTGCACGCCCCCTTCCTGTGTGTGAAATCTTTTGAATCCCTATAAAACAGCTTATAGAGTCTTGTGGTAAAGTCATTAAGGGTATCTGCAGAGTGTAGCTGTGCCATAAAACTTTATTTACTGTTTTTGTTAGCTTTTTTAGTGCTGTAGATCTGTTTTTTGACTATTTGGGTACTATTGTACATTTCATGGTTTGTCTTTCAAATCACAAGGATTTTGGAAGGATTTAGTAGTGATATCTGTGTGCGTGTAGTGGGGAGACCTCACTGATAATTTAGACCATTGTGACATTTTTTTTTATAATTCACACATCTATGGCACTGAACTGCTTTTGATTACAAAATTGTAGAAGTAACAGCAGTCACACAAACAGGTTTGATGTGATCTATGAATCACCCCTGTGGGAGCACTTCATGCAGAGATATATTTATTCCCAGTCAGCAAAAAAAAAAACATAGTTTGTTCATCTATTGCAGCGGTTAAACTAATTTTAAGCTCTAATGACATTGTCATATTTGGTGTCATTTAATTATTTTATTGTGAATCATTTCTTCTTCTTTAGAGGTATTGTAGCTTTAAGATTTACTGAAGCATACAGTACTTGCAAAATCAAAAAAGAATGTACTGGATATATTTTTCTGCAAATTCTATGCACAAGCAGGTCCTAATTAAATAATTTCCTTTCTAAAATGTGCCTGAAGTTTAATGAATGTAAGAAATAAACAAAACATGATGAAATGTGAAAAAAAAATCATTGTTCCTTCTATGGTTTTCAAAACATCACCCCATACGAACAAAATACTGTACCTACTCGTACCAATAGCACACCAATTGTAACAGCAGTGAAAACTGAATTCTGTTTCGTATCAGAAATTCAGAAATTCTGTTTCGTATTCTACTGTATCAAAAACCCAGTTTATTGGAAGCATTTACACTGATTGTTACTGTTTTGATGATGTATTTTTAATATATTCAATCTGGAATCCTTGAGTTGTTTAACTGCGAGCAAGACATTTGTATTTGAATCTAGAAAGGTGTTTGAAAACTACAGCACATGGAAGTATGATTTTTTCACAAATTACATGAAATTTAAACACATTTAATAAAAGCCTTGATGTTGGAGCTTACTTCTGAAACTGAAGCAAAGGCAAAGGGCATCTGTGATGTGTGTCCTTAGAGACAATATTTCTGTTAATTTCTGGATAAAGGAGTGTGAAGTTTGAGGTGCAATAACTGCTTGAAATAGAACTGTGTTTCTAGTGTCCTCAAAGTACTGCAGGGACTGGGCAGAACAGTTACGTTGTATTAGAATAACATAATAGCATCTGTGGCATTTTATGGAAGGCTAGTTTTATATTGTATAATTTACCGGGAGAGAACAAAAAGTATAGAACCTAAAGTATCTCTTTATTGCTAAGAGCAATGTTCATGAAGTGATTATCTGATCCATGGAGAAGACTAACAGTAGTATCTAATTTTAGGATATAGTTTAGATTCTAGTTTTTAGGGTTTTAGGGTTTAGTATGAAGAATTGTGTGTTGCTTCTTACTTCTAGCACAGGTATAAATTTTATTTTGTGTTTTTTATTCTTGCATTTTTTAACTTGTGCAGTTTTCTTCTCTTGGAAACATTTCCAGTTGAAAACAAGGGTACAAAAATAAGGGTTTACCCTAGCAAAAAAAATGCAGCTCTCTGGCAGTGCATACTTTTATCAAGCAATTATTCTCTCCCACTCAGGAGAAAATTGAGACTTGTTACAGTGCTGAAAGCCTCGGAAAATAAATTATGAAATACTTGTGAAGCACTCATAAATGAGATGTCAGATCACCACCTCTTCTCTGACATTCTTTTGTGTTTTGTGCTCTAGAATTCTTTTTCTGAGAAGTGGTGGAAACTGAGGAGCTCTATTTAAGCACAGCAGCCACTTCAAAAGTTAAAAGTTTACTTCCAAAGATAATTGGTGTAGTTCACACAAATATGTGTGTGCAAGCTCTGTGTATGTTTATCAGCAGCACATAAGCAAATGAACATTAACATTTCACATTAAAAAAGGGTGTTATACTGTTAGAACTATAATGAAGTTTGATTTTTTTTATGTACAAATTGAATATAAGAAAGTCTTACAGTTACTATAAGTAACTTTCCACATGAAAACATTTTTCACAGTGTGTTATTTATCTGCAACACAGTTAATGATACCTGGCATTAGCACACACATAACTAATAAAATGCCATCTATAGTTTCTTTTTGTGAAGTGTTGATTTGAGTTTACTCTATGAACAGGGGACAAAACTGAAATTGTATATTGAACGATAAAGAAATACAGTATAATTATATAGAGAAAAGTATAAGAATGGATTAGAATTACTGTACAACCATTTGCTCATAAATTATTCAAATTAATTATTGAATTATTTCCTTAATGACTCAATCTTTTTCCTTGTCTTTTTAAACTTAACATACAGCACTACTATGTAATTATAGTATTATTATTATTAAATATTATTAACTATTAGTACTGTTAATATTATGCTATTATTTTGAATCACTATAGTCAGGGGTGGGACACAGATGTTAGCATTACTGCCTTGCAGTGCTGGGGCCCTGGGTTTAATTCCTGGAGTGTTATCCGTGTGATGTTGGTTTGTTCTCCCTGTGTTTGTGAGGGATTTCTCTGGTTGCTCCAGTTTCCTCCCACAGTCCGAAGACATACTGATAGGTTAGTTGGCTTCTGGGAAAATTGGCACTGTTGAGTGTTTGTGTGCCTGTGTTTGTTGGTTGCTGAGATAGGCCTTGGCTCTCCATTGACTCTGTATTGGATAAAGCAGTTAGAACATGGATAGATGCACTGTAGCCAGGCTCTGGTTGTTCAATCACTATGTGAATGAATCAATGTTTATTGCACACTTTTATTTGCTTTCTTTATATATACAATTGCGCACCCTGTTTTCAATATACTACGCCACCTGAAACCAAGGCCTTCAGTAGTTATCTGTGTTAATCTTGAGTTACGCATTTAATTTAAGTCTGCGCTTCTCTTCCTGGTTTTGCACACTGTGACGAAAAGAAAACTGAATCACCTAAGCCACAGCATAATAATGCAAGTCTTTAATGATGAGCATATCTTAATCATGAATGCTTTGCGACACATTTTCCAGAAAAAAAATGTTCAACTTTCAGTATCGATTTTTGTAATTGGCCTTATGTAACAGAATATCCAATAAATTATCCAATAAATTACACCAATAAAAACATGCTATATGTTTTAATATTTAAATGGAAATTCAGAACTACAGTATGTGTTTAGTTATGTTTAGCTTGAAAAAAATGGAACAAATAGAGGACGTTTTGCGTTGAAAGAGCATAGTTTTGCGGCCAAGTACTGTACAATAACCGTTAACTATTGAACAGCCAATAGTGGTCCTTGACCAGACTTTTTGCCCAGAGAGTTCACCCTTGATTTTAAAGTTTTTTTAGAATCATCGTTGCACACTCTCCCTTCCCATTTGTTTTCAACTAATGTCTTTGTTTTTGATTGGCAGGAAAAGAAGCCCATCAGCATCCAGGGATCCAAACCAAAAATACGACCAAAGGGAGGAGAGGGGTGACCGTTCGCAGTATGCCCCGGTGGATGGTGGGATGCCCAGGTCACCATCCGACTACGAGGAGCGAGAACCGCGGAGGGTACCACGGGGCTCGCGGATGTACGAGGATGCAGAGGCGGCACGGGGGGAGTACCGGGACCGGCGCGGACGGCGGCGGTCCCAGGAGTATCCCCTCGACGAGGAACTGGACGGCCAGCAGAGCGAGTACGAGAGGCAGCGGCAGCGGGAGGAGGAATACCAGGCCCGCTATCGCAGCGACCCCAATCTCGCCCGCTACCCGGTCAAGCCCCAGCCCTACGAGGAGCAGATGCGCATCCATGCTGAGGTTTCGCGAGCGCGGCACGAGCGCCGGCACAGCGACGTCTCGCTGGCCTACACCGAGCTGGACGAGCCACAGGGGACTGTGACGCGGGGCGACCGGCAGTCGCGGCAACGCTCCACTACAGAGAGGCGGATGCCCATGGAGAGCCAGCGCTCCTATTCTATGGAGAGAACTCGAGAAGCTCCCAGTCCTGGCCAGCGGACCTCTAATCACAGCCCCCCCACCCCACGCCGAAGCCCTGTGCTCGGCGAGCGGCCCGGGGATATGCGGCGCGGGGGAGGGGGGGATACCATGTGGAAGCAGCAACAGCAGCAGCCGCATCATCTGGACCCCAGCTCCGCCGTGCGCAAGACCAAGCGGGAAAAGATGGAAACCATGCTGCGGAACGACTCGCTCAGCTCCGACCAATCTGAGTCCATCCGGCCCCCGCCGCCAAAGCCGCACAAAACGAAAAAGGGAGGCAAGATGCGGCAGGTGTCACTTAGCAGCTCTGAGGAGGAACTAGCCACCACCCCGGAGTACACAAGCTGTGATGACGTGGAGATCGAGAGCGAGTCAGTGAGTGAGAAAGGTAGGCTTCCACCTTTTGTTTGGGCGAGTTTGATGATGAGTTCTGTTAACTCTGTGCCCTTAAACTTTAATTTTCTTTCCTTATACTGGGAGCTGGGGGGGGGTATAAGAGTTAATCTCTTTGTAGGCTGCTTAAATTTGTTGGAGACTATACAGTGTATATAACTATCATATAACTACTGTATATAACTGAAATCATTCATTTGCACTGCTTAACTACAGTAGTTGACAATACCTGCATTTTGTGTGACTAATACTTTTCACATTTTTTTCACAATTGTTTGATATTGCTGTTTTTTCTTGTTCTCATATCCCGTATCCCATTGTGAATTATAATCCTTAACACCAAAGGATTTGTTCAAAGTGATTGTTGTTATCTTTGTGTTTTCAAGGGCTATTTTCATGTAGAATTTACTATAAAGCACAGTGAAAACTGTGAAAATGGCTACTTTATCTTTGTTACGATCTCTGTAATTTAATTTGCAAGATGACTAGATAAAGATGTTTTAACCTCTTGTTAGATTCGGTAGTATCAAGATGAACTAACTGTCTGGTGAATGTATTAAGTTGCTACCAGACCTTTCAATGCACTACAGAAATAACTACTAAGGTACTGTAACTGCTATCACTTGTAAGTGGCATATTTTTTGCAAAAATAAATTTGAATAATAGTATATTAACAAAGTTAATTGCATGCAACACATGTCACTGTATACTATCATGCACAAGTCTCTAAACCGTCGTTCATTTCAGCCATCAGAGGTGTGCAAACCCTCCTCCCTGACCTTCCAGTTCACTCACAGTTCTGATAGCTCATTGCCCTCTGTTGCTGTTTACCCCCTGGCTTGTCCTGTTTGGCTCTTAAACTGTCTGATCATTCACAGCATCTGTTTCGAGCTGGATGGCTTGTGTCCCAAGCCTTTAACCTCTGTGGAAGGTCCGCTGTCCTTTTCATTGCCCCTTCGGAGTGGAGAATCCCACCTTGCAAACATCCTTCTTAATCCTTTCTCTTAGGTTCACAAGGATTTTCCCCTCCAACTCCTTGGCTGTCACAGTGGCTTGTGTTGTAAACTTAAATATGAGCCATCAGGTGGCTGTGGTAATGAAGGGTTCAGATATTATGACTTCAGGCTTCATTTGTTATACCTGGGTTTGTAAACTACTTGTTTCCAACAGTCATACAGTCCGATATTATGGGTACACTATGGTAAAACAAAACAGCAAAGCATCTTTTGATTTAATCTGCCATGACTTTTTCAGAGATAATGGTAATTGGAAAAGAGTTTATATTCTGCTTTAGTATTGTATTTTAACTATTGTCAGTATCGCATATTTTATTAAGTGAAGTACAGGAAATGTGATTAACAGGTTGAAAGAAATTACACCGTTCCCTCCTGAATTCAGTTTGATCAGCCCAACTATCAGCATTCAGTGGCATTCCTGATTTTTTAGTTTCCCTTTAAGTTGCTGGTTCCAGAGGCTATGAGAAGATCATCTTTTTTGCATAAAGAGTACTATCCATAGTGCTTTATTTCAGTGCTGATGTCATTGCTTTAAACATCTAATGAATCCTTTTCCCTGGCAGATGCTGGATTGTACAAAACAAGCACCATTTAAAGCAGTATCTTTTATGACTCAATGTAAAACTGATCACTAGATTCATTTTTGATAAAAAAGGAACTGAATCTTAATCACACTATAACACATACAGTAATATACACACAATTACTGCCATTATTCTAATACGTTAGCCCAAAAAACAGATATAAAAGATACATGTTTTACAATCTACTCAAATTTAAGCCCTTTACATTTATCTTTAGACAATGCAGCTAGTGTGATCTTCATGGGGTACAGTATACAGTATAACGCCTGGTGTCATACAAGCAGGTCCTCCCCCCCATTTAGAAAAAGCACATGCTAAAAGAAAGGTTAAATTAGAAGGTTCTTCCAGACAGCAGCGTTAACCATAAGAAGTACTCTACAAACCTTTCTGTTTATATAACTTAATGCTGCTGACTGCCGTTGTAATTGCAAATTGATTTTGTTGTCAAAACCTGTAATTACACGCTGCTACCTGGCCATGTCAAATGATGAAAGGAAAAGAGAACCTTTCGCCTTGTGCATTCAAGGAAGGCTATTCCGCAATAATGAAAGGGCAACAGCAGACTGAGAAAACTAGAGAGAATAGTAGAGCTATATTATGTAACCAGTAATGCCCTCATCACAAAAGCAAACGGAATTTTAATTATTAATGCTAGGGCTTCCCTGTTTTAATGTCTGTACAGGGAAAAAAAAAACATTCTGAGTGTTGGGTTTTTCAATCAACTTAATCTTTATTTGCAGTAAAGAAATAATTAGAAAAATGTTGGTTTTGTTTTCATTGCCTCCCTCTGAAGACAAGCTTATATCTTCTGCTTTGTACTGTTATTTGTTTTCTTACTGAAAGTTTTGCATGACTAATTGGACCCAGGAATAAAACAAGATTGTGCATTGCTAGTCTGCCCCAGCAAATAGCAACGTCAGTGCTACATTTCTTTTTCTCTTGTTCTGATTTTATCATCTGTACACAATTCACTGCGACAGTTTTTGTTTAATCCATAACTTATCCATCACTAATGATTTTTCACCTCCCCACACACACAAACGCTTGAAAGGAAATGTCATTAACGCTTTCAGGGCTGACCTTAGAAAAGCTTACTGGCCAGACTCTCTCAAGCAATTTTGCACCACCTTACTTCCAAAATTATAGCATACTGATTTTTCAAATTTTACAAAACTAAATCAAAACATCTGAAAAATCATTAAACTTGTGTTCTGGGTCTTAGATTATTTTCACACACTTTTTTTCCCCCAGAAAATGTATTCTCAGAAGGTGTAGCTTGTCACCATCATTGGTCTTATTTTCCTGAGAGTGTGTATAGTAAGTGGAAATAAGTAGCAGTCCCAAAAGCCCCCAGACTATTTAGTCCCCAAAAATAGGACTTCACTTGAAATAAACTAGCTGTTGAAAAATGCATGAAGTGGCAGTAGCAAAATATGTTAACAAAGTAAGGTCAATAACAGATTTGTTTTTTAATTCAATTCTTGTGGGTTCTGGATTTTTTTGTTAAACAAATGTCTTCCAAGTCTCACCAGGAATATTTATCGAGAGAAAAATATTTTTATTTCATTTTTCAGTGCTAAAACATTGTGTTCTCAGAAAGTCTTGCTTAGGCTATAAATTGAATTACCTTACTGTTTCAAATCAGTCCCTTAAATCATACGTGTCCTCATTATGTAAGATCAGCATGATGAAATTGTCAGGTTCTTCACTAAAAAAACAAGGTTAACGTCTTTAATCAGGTTAGAGATCCATCTGCTTGACTTTCTGCCTTGAAGTCATCCAGTTCTATTGACTTGTGGCCTCCAATGTATTTCAGTCCGCACTTTTTGCCTGTTAGGCTCTAAATTAAATGTATTTAATTACACTAGACCCAGCGATAAGTCTGTATCAAATCCTTGTTTAGAGTTGTTTAGAGTTGGGAAGGACACCTCTCATCCAGACTAGAGTCACAGAAGCTCATCAGGCCAGAGATCATTCTGGTTTCTATGGCATTAAGTGGACTAGAATTGGATACTGATTCGTCATAAGGATCACTCTCCAGCAATGCTCATCTTATACCTGTATATTATAGCTGGGTAGATTGGAGCAGCTGGGGTACAGTACCTCACTCAAGGGTGCAACAGCAGTGCTTTCAGTAGGAATTGGTCGGATATGATCCCAAATGCTTACTCACTAAGTCACACCAACAATCTTGTAAAGGACAATAAAATAATAGCAGACAAAAAGATTGACTCATATGAGACATACAGTATACAGTGTTGAGAAAAGCACGCATGGACTCTCTAGATTGGTCTGAATTCTATCATATTTTAAACCTAAAACATAATTACCGTAGATCTTTGACAAACCTTTAATAATAAATGAAGATAAACTGATTAAACATATACTGTAGCACAGAGACATGGGATATATTTAAATTATTTAACTCACAATTAATCCAACTGTAAATATCATTGTGTGAATAAGTTCCTTAGATGCTGTAACTGTTGTGGTACTGTACCTCCTTGAGCAGAAATTAATTACACTGGAAGTTGCCTATAACTCTTTCTCAGTCATATCATATTATTTTTAGAAATATTGGCCCGTTCTTCCTTATAGGACTGCTTCACATCAGTGATATTTAAGGGTTTCCTTGCAAGGAACACCTTCCTTCATCATGTCTTTCCTTGATGTTTCAATTGGGTTTAGTTCTGGATGACTATGACTTAGCCATTCCAAAATGCAACATTTCTTCTTCTTCAGCCATTCTGCTGTTGATCTCCTTGTTTGTTTAGGATCATTCTCTTGTTATGTGACTTGGTTTTAGCTGGTGAATTGATGGCCTGACTTTCTTCTCCAACATTTACTGATACAATGCTGATCGGTGCCAGATTTCCCATTAGGCACTGTAGGCACGGTGTAGGCAAAGTGTCTAGGGCCTACGAACTTTTTAGGGCCTATGAAGGAGGGAAACACTAGTGACTAACGAAAAACGAGCTGAAACAACATGCTTGCGATTGACTCTAGGTGTTCCAAATCAATAATCATACACTCTCTAGCGGCTATTCTAGAAACTAGAAGTATCGAAGTGACGGTCGCTCGAATCGCTCCATCAATCACGTGGTTCAGCATTAGAATAGTTTAAAGTGCATCATGTCAATCGACATCATGCAGCTGGCGTTTACCCCTCTTTTTGCACATTTCGGAGTGAAAGTGCCCAAGGTCTATGAATACCAAAATCCGGCGCTGATGCTGATTTAATGTTTCTTTCAATGATGGTAACCTTTCTGGGTCCTGAGGCAGCATTGCATGTCCTGCAGGGTCCTGCAGGTCCTTAGCTATTACTCGGGAGTTATTTGTGGCTTTTTTGGATGATTATCCAAATTGACCATTGGGAGATCTTAGCAGACCAAACAAGTGTGTAGAATCTGGTCTTGAAATTTTTTTTTGTTTGTTGACTGTCTGCCAGACAGATGGTTGGAGCCCCAAGTGTATAGAAATTATTTTGTAGCCCTCTCTGAATTGCGAAGTATCAAATGCTCTTTTTCTGAGGGCCTTTGAAATGTCTCTTCATCATGGCATGGTGCATTTCCATTAACCTGTACGGTGAAGATCAGACTCACAAAGTTGATGACCATTACATTGACATTTTCAATTAACGATCTGATTTCAGTTACCCTTTTAGTTAAGCTAAGTAAACTAGGGGTCCACATACTGTATGATTTCACATACAGTATACTAACTCTTAATTATTCAGTTTTTTTCTACAGCATACACCAATTCATTTAAAAAACATTTCAATAAAACAATTAGTTTATTGAAGAAAATATTGGTCTTGATTAACCATACTGTAGGTATCATGGTGAGAAATTGGAATTTCCAAAATTGTAGTGGGGTTTCACATCTTTTCTCAGCATTGTGTACTGTATATATACTGTGTGTATGTATACTGCTGTGCCATTTTAATTTGACACATGTTAGTCAAAAAATAGTTACAGGCCAATAAAGTCATACTGTAGCATCCCTTTCCACATATAATGTAATTGTATTCGGGTATAGTATGAAGGAACGCAGACAGCAATAAAGCAAACATCTTTCACGTGTGGACAAAACAAGAACGAAACTGTACAGTAGCTGGAGTTTCAAAATAAGATACAAAGGTTACAGAATCTACATGATGTGGATGGCTAAAAAATAAAAGAAAATGATGTAGATGGCTAAAAAGACCAAATTAAGACATTTTATTGGTACAGCTGACTCCTAAGAGAGCTGCTCATAGCAGCTGTGCTACAGAAAGAAATGGTTTTCTGCACAAATTCCAGTAGCCAGTAGGGACTCCCATCCCGATTGGTACAATATTGCAGGCACAGAGAATGTAACAGCAGATAGCAGATCTACATTATTTTAAAGTAAATGGGTGGAGTCTGTGATGCTTTCTGAAGTGGCATGTTGTTAGGTGGACTTCTGTACATTGGAAAATAAAATCTGAGCATCATTATGCTGCAGTGCCATTTACTGAGCATTTTTAAAATAGAAGTTTGAGTGGGGGGAGCTGCATCAGCATCCCTTAGCCACAAAGGAACAAGCAAAGGTTAATTCCCCAATGAAAAGTAAAAATAAGAAAACACAAGGTGTATCACACCTGAAGAACTGTCTACTTTTAAACATGTAATGTTTCTACTTTTAAACATCCTACTTTTTAACTTGCCCTTTTCCTGTAAATGAAATACAATTTAGGATTTTGTAGATGCATCTTGCTTTACTTTGAGACTTTGCTCCTTTTTGAAACTTATAGTACATTTTACTGTACTCAGAATATTCCAATTAAATACCACCTGTATGTAATCAGTTTTACCTATTTATCTTAGCAGTTTAAAATATACACATTATGATACAGTACATTAAGATATTTAAATGCAGTATTTTCCAAAAACGCAAGAGTTCAATTACTCCACCTCTCTTTATTTTTCAATCCTAAAAAGCTACATCTATCCCACTGTGACAAATTGATGTGCGCTAATTTCAATTTTAGAATTAATATTAAAAATAACATCTAGCTGAATCTACCCAAAGGTTTTCTTTATAGTTATACTGTATATTATTGAAAGTGCTTCGCTAACATTAAAGCTCTGTGAGGCACCATACTAGCCCAGAACCTTCACATCCATCATATCCAGTTGTGTGAAAGTTTTCAGACTGCAATGGCTTCAGCATGAGAAATTCCTGATAGAAATATCCTGTGCATCAACAGAATGACTTAATTAGCATCTGGAATCAGCATCAGCTTACCAAAAAATATTGCATGCCACTCAAAATCAAAAACCATCTGCTGAATGGATCTGTGATACTGTTCATTGCAAATCTATTGTATTGTACTAAATACACAGCGTGCTGATGGTCTTTACAGTGATGACTTTTGATGAATGTGATGATGTGTTACAGGGTAACATTGGAAATCTGCTTCTGCTTTGCTGTCAATGGGATTTTATCATTGCATTTTCAGATGCTGCTCAAGCAGAACTTTTTGTTTCTGCAAATTTCATTGGAAAACAAGGACTGTATATGTTAGCAGGTTGCTGTGAATTTAATAATTTTATATTACTTTTTGAACTCTGCCTTTATGTAAAATTACACTGAAAGAAAGAAAAAAAACTCCTGTACTGTATATCTGGCTTTGTGAAGAGGGGGCTTTATTTGTACTGTCACAGAGATAATAAGTGGTGTAATCTGAATGTCCCTATTTAAGGTTCTGTTGTTACAGGTACTGTACTGTATGCAGCGTTCAAATATTCCCATAGCACTTTCTCTCTGTGTTCCAGAGAACTTACAAAGAACTTGACAAAACGCATCATACTAAAATGCAGTCTTTTGTTAAATACCTTCTCAATAAAAAAAAATGCTGCAACTTTTTTTTGTATAAGTGGACATCCATAAGGATGTAAAATAAGTCTGGCAGAAGCAAAAATCTAGGAAAGATGGAGAAGTGCATCTGGTTAGCTGGTCAGAGAATACAACTAAATAATGTCTTTGCATGCTTGCCTGACCTTTAGCTGGTGCAGATAAGTTGCAGCACTGGCTCCTCACTCCATGAAAAACTCACATGTATCTTGTTTTGGAGGGTTAAATACAGCAAAACTGAAATGCTGTCATACTGTGCATTAAGTGTAAGTATGAGTAGGGAGCTGTGTCAGCAAGCATAGGCTGCAATGGAACAGGTAAAGGTTTGCTGAAAGAAAAGAAAAAGAGACACAACGTTCCAGCTGTGGAGTTTCTTCAGGTGTTCCTTTAAGTATATGTACTGTATACTCTATTATATTCATAAATAGATCAAACAGCATAACACAATCTTGTTTATATACTGTATATTTACAAATGTAAGAAATGCTACAAGGACACGAGAAGCAGAAATGGCAAGTTTGAAGCATATTTAAGGGACAACAGTTTTACAGTATAGAATAATCTGTGGTAAGAAAATCCTGATTGATCAGTTATCCAAAATAATTTTTTGTACCATTTATGTTCCAATTTATCTGTCCTCTGTACCCTGTCAAATACAATATCTTTAAAATTACTGAGTTTTAGGTAAAATCATGAAGAGCAGAGTGTGTATTTTTTGTAGTTCTAATAACACAGTAGATAATAATTTTTTATCAGTTTTTTATCACTATTGCATACAGCAGCTGATGTTCAGATATAATAG
Organism: Atractosteus spatula; assembly: GCF_055471065.1. Classification (NCBI taxonomy): domain Eukaryota; kingdom Metazoa; phylum Chordata; class Actinopteri; order Semionotiformes; family Lepisosteidae; genus Atractosteus; species Atractosteus spatula. The sequence goes on along the minus strand of NC_142717.1, from coordinate 37,367,663 downwards.
TTAAAGGTTAATTTTTTTTAGATCATTTTTTTATTTTTGTCTGGATTATTATAACTAATAGTTATATAAGCAATTCATCCACAAAGACAACAAAAAAGACAAACTAATTTTTATATGGTGATTACTAATTCCATGAAATATTTGATGTTGGACTTTTCTTAAGACCTGCTTCAGACAATCACAATGACTGATTTACTGATACACTTTTCTCTTCTTTTCTCTTCTTTATTCTGTATTGAACTTGTCAAATTAGTTTAGACATAACAAAAATATCTATCTAAAATGTTGATTAAAGCATTTAGACAGACTTTAGCGTTGCATCTCATAAGTAAATCATTATTTTACTGTTACAGAGACAACACATAACACTTTGTTTTACCCAAAACACAATAGATGAGGTTATGTGTGTTAAAACGTACAATATTTTGTACCGTTTCAGGGTTTGACCAAATCGTAGTAAAAACAGCGTCAATAATTAATGATCCAATTAATAGTTTACACAGGTTTTTATTGAGTTGTCAAAGTGATGGAGAGTCTGCTGGCTGTGAACTCTTGCACTGCCTTTGCTGTTCTCCTGAATCAGCAGTTTGCCAACATGGAGCCAAGCAAACTGTGAGGCTGCCACAGATTGCTGATGCTCACAATTTATTGCCATGATGAGTTTCCTGCTCCTAAACCACAGCACCTCACTGGAGATGAGAGACCATTTTGTGGTTGCCACTGTTAATAAACTATGAGGCAACATGTTTTCTACTAGGCTAACCTGAATCCCTTTCAATAGATAATGAAGAGAAAGAAGGGAGTGAGCTGTAGATGCTCTGTGGTGCAGTGGACTGTCGTACTATGCAGTTTATACAGTATGTCATGGTGAGCTGGATCTGTGGCTAATTTTTAAATACAAATGCACTATTTGTGGCTTTTTAGTATTAATAAAAAACATGATACCCTATGTCTCTGTATTCTCTGAGTCACTCTCTAAATAACCATAATCCTAGAAGGTTATCCTTATAATATGTGTACTGTGTATACAGTACTGTATGTCCATGTCACTAATCTGTCACAGTGATAAGCTACTGTATATGGGCAAAACAGTAGTGTGTGGCTGCCACGTTTAACTACATGCATGATTGTATGTGCAAGAAGAGGCTCAGATGTCTGCCTAGACAGTTCTACTTACTCGTATTGTGATACAGACAGTGCTATTTCCTAATTATTCCCATAATTCATAGTGAGTGCCTGCTCTTAAAAAAAATTGCCTACCTGAAAGATGCAAGTTCCCTGTTAAGATACATATATGTTTCTGTAAATTTGTGCAGAAATAAACTATACTTTCCTGTTGTTCATGATTTGTACAGAGAATCTAATTCTGAAAATTCTCTACAACTGAACATTTGAAATGTATGTGTCAAGCCCTCGGCCCTTTTTTTCTCTAATAGCTCTTCTCTGACAGCTTTTATGTCACATCAAAAAGACTTCAGAATCTCCAGGTGAGATATAGGGTACAATCATTTTATTTTCTCCAGGGTGTTCTCCCCTCTCTGTCTCCCAGATACACACACTTTACCTGCAACTTTGCCTTTCTGTGCACCGGAACAGTTTTTGACTTCTTGAAATGGGGTAGAGAGAATTTGAGAGGTGTTCACAGTATTTTTTTAGAAGGAAAACCATTGCTTCTCACCATGTATCACAAATAATCTTTTAGGGGTACTTCATCTCCCTGTAGCTGTAACCGTGGCTGTTTCACATGGGCTTTGCAGCCTTCATGTACTGTAGTATGCAGTATGACCATACATTCCAAATTTGAATTAATTCCTGAAGAAGCAAGAAAAGTGCCAAATTAGAAATAATACTAGATTAAAACTAAGAAATGTGCTGAATGATATGCCCACAAAAAGCTAGTGCTTGTACAGCTTACAGAGAAGATCCTACAGTAGATCCATCTAACAGGTCTAACTGGCTGATAAATGTCATTCTTAACATTATATCAGTGTTGACTATTAAACACAAATATTAGCTTCTGGAATTCCACTTCAAATCTAGTACAGTATGTATTCTTATGAGAGTAACCGATGGCCTTGGGAAACTGGGTTTTGCCCTTGACTTCAGTTTTATCAAATATGTTATGCTGCAGATGTGGAGAAGGAGACAGTTGTTGGCTTCCTCACAGTATCCTACATTTTTGTAGATGACATGGCCTAAATTGCAAAAAGCCAGAAACAGCAACACAACTGTCTAGTTAGGTCTGATAACATTAAGACTGATAGCCTGCAAAGTGTAAGCTAATGTTGCAAAGTTAAATAGATTCTTTCCCGGTGGCACTGCGTGACCTTTTACAAGGTACCTCTGCTTCCAAAGGGAATTCTTTTCCTTAGTTCAGGTTCATATGCTTTCACTGCCTTTAATTAGCTCACTTCTGTAAGCCTCAAATAAGCAGCTACACAGTATTATTCCTTCTTGTATCATTGCATTTATTGTACACAGCTCTTTGACAGAAGGACCTGCATTTTGCAATTGAAATTCTTAATAAACCACATCCCAAAAATCCCACACATGTCAAAATGGAGTCATTTAATGTGGTGAGTCCCAATGGCTACAACTCACAGGAAAATAATGGTCTAAGGATAGCTATACAATTATGTGGGGCACTTACTTACAGGACCTAAAGAGAAATGTTTGTTTTCTCTCTTTTTTTGTGACCCAGCATGAGTAGCAGAAAAGCTGGATTTATGTTCCTCTACTTTTTGATCACTATGACTTTGCAGTGTCTGTTTAGTTCTTGGTGTTGATTTCAGATTTTCCATATCTCAGTTTTTTACTGTTCATCATCATAGAAGAGGGAGGTGTCTGGTTCCAGCATTTTTCACCTGTGCTATGACATATTGCTGGGCTTGCCTTTAGAGCTTGGTAGAATTAAAACAGATCTGTTAGAGGGCTGTTTTACCCTTCACATCTGACTTTATTCTGCCAGTCCCACAGTAAGACATCCATCACTTGCTGGGGAATATTGAGTATTCCCTATCCTGATTTTTTATTGGTACACCAAAACTTTAGATCAGTGCTTTTCTCTGACTCTAAATTGAAGTACAGTATATGGTGTGTCTTTTGTTTATCAGGCTTGGGTAGTAATTCAATTATTATACTGTATAAAGTGAACATAGTTGTTTATGTAATTCTTAAGATTTTAAAGCTGATGTAGCTTAATGTCTTCCTTAGCAGCATGAAACAAATTTTTACAAAGAAAATTATATTAGGCCAGGTAAGGGTTACAAGAACCATTACATGTTGACTGCAGTTATAGTTGTAATTGCACTTTAAATGACAAAATTCAGAGAGTTTACACAACAGAACAGGTTTTTGATCTGACTCAGTTTTGGGTTACAATTACTGAACGGTGCATTATACAATATAAGTAGCCAAAACTATCCGAAAATTCAGTTGAAGATAGGAGCAAATTATCACTCATTATAAAGTTTGCTTGGGCCCCAGCACACAGCACTGAGCTCACGAAATGTCTACGTAGTGTGGTAATGCTAATCCTAACTCTAGCCCTCCGGTAATCGGATTTGAAACTATTCCTCAAACCACCAAATATAACTCTAAAACAGTCAAAACCATTGATGAAAACTCTTGGAAATTTATCTTCTTCGATAATCTATCTTCTTTAGGCAAATTCTCAAAAAAGGTGAAAAATGCTGTGAAAATGGTATTTAAAGGAGCAAGAACTATGAATAAAACCAACAAATGAGAGAAAGAGAGATGGGAGAGGGTGAAAGACTAGTGGAATGGCTTTCAATCAGCTGCTTTGATTGATTGTTTCCCTTTTATGGACTAAGCTACTAGAACAAAGAATAAAGTGCTTGCAAACATGTGTCGGTGCAACTAGGAGAAGGCGTGGTGGAAAATAAAATTGCATACCTTTAATATCACATTGCATGCGCGGTGTTTTTGGTATGTAGTGTAGTGTTTTTTTCATTCAGGTTCTTGATTAGTTTATTTCAACAATTAATATAACTGAATCCATCGCAGCTCAGGTGGCAGGGGCGTCTAGCTCCTGACCGGAAGGTCCCGGGTTCAATCCCAGGTAGGGGCAAGTGATGTATCTTGCTCTAATTCCTTCCAGATGGCTCCCAGGTCCACTCAGCCTGCTTTCCCAATGAGTACTGGGGGTTAATCCTTCTGGGGGTAATCGGCCGGCCGGAGCGTGATGCTGACCACATCACCTCCACCTCCAGTGTTGGATGGTTGAGAAAAAAGGTGGCCCTTCCCCTCCATTCCCCCATGGGCCTTTATAGCCTGTAGCCTGTTTTATAGAACTATAAAAGGAGACAGTATTCACTAATGATGCCAGTAACAGAGAGTATTTTTAATATACAATTATGAGAAATTATAAAAGTAACCAGAAACCACTGGAATTATTTGATGTCTCTGAGATTACAAATAATACTGTATCTGTCTCCACCAGATCTCACTTAATAGTTGAGCCATGTACAAATACTGTGTATCTTGGTACGGAGTAATTATACTAACTTTGTTTTTAATGTTGTCTTTAGCAATCATTTTTAAGTATGAGAAAACATTTCCTGCTGGAGCCTAAAATGGATTTCCCTTTTATGAAGATAAATGTTGAAACCCAGAGGATTTCTTCAGGAAGAACAGGGGGCACGTGTTGTTGAAGCAGATACCCTGGTGTCTTTCAAGAAACAGCTGGATGAAATCCTTGGAACAATTAACAATCAACTACCAAATGGGTCAAATGGCTGAAAGGCCTCCAATCGCTGTGACCTACCTTGAGTTCTTATGTTCTTCAATGTTTTCTGGAATAGAGATCTGTTTTAAAAGCGACTGCAGGTGTGTGTTGATATAACTTCTTGTAGGTCCCTGCAGGATGTCCGGAGCCCTAGTGCTATACTTTTCTTTCTTTTGTCTTACTGCAAACAATGGTATCACAATAGGAATTATGTTCAGATAAACATTCTTCTTGATTCTTCTCACTTGAAAGGTGTTTGTCTTGGTTATTCAAGTTGGGAGGCAGCGGTACGCAACTTGAAGATATGAGCTTCTGTTTATTTATGTGTGTTCCAGGGTCCGGGGGAGTGTGCACAGCACGTGTACATGCCAGTGTCTTGTAGGTCTGTCCTTTCCTCACCTGTCCTCTGCTGTACTTTCTTGTGTGTCTGATTCTCACAGGGGACATGGATGGCAACTGGTGGGACCATGCATCTTGGCATAGCAGCGAGGCCTCCCCAATGTCTTTGGTGAGACATGCGGAGCCTTAACCTTACAGATTCCTTTGTCATTTCACTTTTCCTTTGTTTTATTTACACCTCTGCATGTTTTCTTTTTTTTTTCTTTTTTATCCCACACCTGTAGGGGACAGTCAAAGGGGAAAAAGAAAAACTAGTGAGCAGGCATTTTTGTCGGACTCAAACACCTTAACTGAGAGACTAAAGAAAATGGTGCACTTTGGGGGCCACTCATTGGAAGAGGACTTGGATTGGTCTGAGCCTCAGGTTAAAGACTCGGGCGTTGATTCATGCAGTAGCACAACTCTTAACGAGGAGCATAGCCGTAGCGATAAGGTACTGAGACTATATAGCCTGCATTTTTTTTACCTACTCATCTGGTCTTCATTTGCTCTCTGTCACTAACTGTAATTAGAAAAGATTTTTTTTCAAGTTATGGTTTTATTGCAGGGATATTTCAGCAGCACCCTTTGAGGGTGTTGTTGAAGGAGGAAGTGGGTAACCTTCTGCTTGCTTTGCTGTTTGCTTTCCGGCAGCAATTAAATATAAAAGACAAAATAATGTTTGTTGCGGCACACAGGAATGTTTGGTCCTACAGCTGCATGTTAGTCTTTCTTAGTATTTTGTGTTGTTAACATCTGAGTATCTCAGGGTCTGAATTTTCACCCAGATTGGTGTCCTTCACTGTGTTTATGAACCCTCTCCCACACCCCCAAGCAAGTAATCTTTTGAAAATCTTATCCACTGAGTAAAAATCAAGCACAGAGTACAAGGGAAGATTAGATTTGTTTTGCACAGAAAAAGTTATGTTTTTCTTTTTTCCCTTCCACTGTCATGCTTTGTTTTCCATTTCTGTGCTGTGGCTTACTGGTGGAATCCGTGTGGCATCAAACCTTTGAAAATATTTTTGCCATCCACTTTTTTCTGTTTCACTTTAAATGTATCAATGTTCATCATGGACAATAGACCAGTAGGATATACAGTAGATACAGTAGTGGGTTAAATGGGAGAGTTTCTATGTTGTTTTTTGTGCATGGATTTATGCATGGAATTCACTCACTGCCCTACAAATTGTCATGATTACACAAACTCTTTGTGCCTAGTTAATTTTTATATAAGTTTCATAAGTTTATTTTAAAATGATTGCTTAGCCTGTGGGGCACAGAATGGCCTTTAACTTACTGTATGTAGTGAAACGAATTGTCTCTTTTATTGATTATGAAGTAAATGCACTGATTCTGAAAAACTTTATGGAGTCATAGCAATGTTTTATATTCAGTAAATAAAAACAAGGCATGATCAGAAATCGACTTTTGAGGAATTACATGTATTCAATTATGAATGCCTGTAAAATATTTCTGTGCTTTTATTAAAAAATAAAAAGGTACAGTCATTTATTGATTTAGAATACCCCTGTGCATAATCAAATGTGGGATTGACATTGACAATCACATAACATTTATCTCTCTTTGAAACTGGAGTCATGCATATGTAAACTCTCTGACGTGCTTTTGTGGTCCTCAACAGGACAAGCACATCTCCCTCTTTTCACATATGCTGTTTTTGGAAAGCCAGCTCTGCCCAGTGGTCTCCACTCAAATTACTGCAGTACTTTTAAACTAACAATCTGAAGCTAAACTAGCATAGGCTATGTACAGTATGAACCTGTAACCTGCACATGTAGAACCACTCCTACTCTTCAGGCAGAAGTTTTACCAGATTGAGCTATTAGAAGTCTTTTCTAACCAATTCAAAACAGAAATTGATTTTTTTGTTGCTTTGTAGACCTTTCTTGTGTTTGGAGGTTGGAACATGTAGCTATGAAATACATCTGTCAAACATACTTAATAATAAACATGTCTTCACATATAATACCACAATGCCTAAATTAATCACACCTCACGCCTCACACCTTTCTAAAATTATTTTTAGCTACTTCTTGATTAATACTAATCTAAAATTAGTTTAAGCAGCATTCTTGCAAAGAGCAAATATCACTTCTTGAGAAAATTAAAGATATTGTACGTCTGATATTAAAATAAAGTATTTTCAAACACCAGATTTATTTAAACGGTGCTTCAAGACAAGACACTATAGTTAAACATTTTGCTTTATTATTCTCATAAGCATTTTTGCCATTTTATTGTTTTTGTCACATTTATGCAAATTAAATATTTCACATTGCAAGTACTTTATATGCCTTTTCATTTAATAAAAAAGTGTCCTTCAAAATAATTGTACATGATTTCAATGCATTCCCAATAAAGACATATACAGTACCTTCAACAGCCAGCCTAGATAAATATACTATATTGAACAATCACCAATATAGCTATATATTTTCTAGCTTTTCTCAAGTAATACTCTTAATAGTAAAGAAATAGTCTGGAATCACTGTGTTTCAGTTTACTAAAATAAGATTAAAATACTCATAAGCCTTCATAGAATTTGCATTTGAAACAAATTATTTAACGGTTACTAAAAGTAACAATTTGCATTGGTTATCTGTTTCATTTATTGCTTGTTGCATATACCACTAACTCTGACTTCCGGTTATCTTAAATTTTATAATTCTACCTACAGTACAGTATATATACCTTTAAAAAACGGATTCTCAAAACCAAATAATGACGATAGTGTCAGGGATGTATAGTATATACAGTTTGCACTGTGATTTGGTGGAATTTTTCCGATTGGAGCAGTTTTCCCACGACCTAATTCCTGGAAGCCTGCTTTGAATTGTCAGTTAATTAAAATTCTATTCAACATGGAAAATATATCTTTCAGTTGAGACAAAATCAGAAAGTCATCATCGCTCTGTACATGTTAAAAACAATTTCAACACATTTCAACACATGGAACAAGTTCTGAAGTATTCTTCTGAGGGCAAAATCTGGTTGACAGAAAATGAAAGCTGAGGTCAGTCTTAAGGATTACACTGTACTTCTGTTGTGATCTACAGAAAGATATCTGGCAACAGTTAAGTTGTTCCTTGATGTGGTGAAATGATGTATTTTACACATTGGAATGATAAAACAGGATCCTAAATGTATTAACTGGACAGCCAGAAAGGGACCTTTACAGTATTTCATTGTTTTGCTACTTCTCCTGTCCACCTCTTGTCAGCAAAACCAGATGACCAATAGGATGTCAGGATTAGTTGAATGCTGAGAGCACCACATACTGTATGACCCATAAAATGTCACTGTAAAAAAAGTGGTAATATCATTCATTCCTATTTTGAAATGCATTCATATTCATTATTGAGTTACTTTACTACACATACTGTACATAATCAAACCTAAGCCTGCCAAGAAGTACAGCTGTCCCTCCTTACTGTTAGAGTACATTTTATGATAAAAGAAGAACATTGGAACCCATACTCTTTGAGGCATGTACAATATATTGATTATTTTCTAAAACTGCAAAATAAAATGGATCACAAAGACATGGTTGTTATAAAGTGCTGTACAAGCTCAGCAAACCATTATTTTGGTTGCTTTTTTTTGTACAAGAGTTTGTGTCATCATCCTTATGTTTATTCACATGGTGTGTGGACCATTTTTTTCATTTTCTTTTGAAATGTGATAGAACATCTGTTTGTTGCAAAATATAAAAATGTGTTGTTGCTCTGATCTCATAGCACCCTGTGACATGGCAGACATCCAAAGATGGAGACCGTTTAATAGGGCGGATTTTACTAAACAAGAGGCTGAAAGATGGTAGTGTGCCTAGAGACTCAGGAGCATTGCTTGGACTGAAGGTGAGTACTAGGTTTTTCAGATATTTCTCTAAAATTCTGAATCCCAAAACTGTAACCATGCTAAACACACTGCAATTTATAATCTTACTGTACTTTACTGTATAATCAACGGCTTGCCCCCCTGCCCCTCAATAGGACCAGCCTAGGCATTCATTCCTAAGGTGTCAATGAAGGACACATTGCATGTTTTACAGTAGGGAGAACGCACCATTTTCTTACATAGTAATTTTGGTTCATTTTATGGTTAGTTAATTGTTAATTGTTCAAGTCGTTTAAGTCAAACATATTGTCTTTTAATTGTCTCATGACTTATTTTGTTGGCTTTTGCTCAGAAAATTTGCAGGTTTTCGTAAGGCTTTACGTCTGTCTCTATGAATCAGATCAAGACTGTAATCTGTAGTCCTTGCTGCAGAGAAATAGGACTCCTCCTCATTTTAAACTTGCCTGCTGCAACATCACTTCTTTAATCAAATCTCCTCACTGCAGATGCGTGGGCGGTTGTAATTTGTTTCTTTGATCTCAGCAAACAAGAAGATTTTTAAAAATGTAGAGTAACCCTTTCTTGCATAATTTCTCAAGAGAAAAAACCAAAAGAAAATACCTAAAATAGCAAGTTCCATTTTAACAAAAGACCATTAGCAATGTTTTCTTGTCTTTTTCATACAGAAATGGTGCTTATAATTGTATTGTACAGAATTGCATGACCTTAAGACCCTTAGATTCTCATATCTCAGCCACACAAACAACATAATTCATATTACAGATACTTCCCCACAGGCAATCTTCTTGTGATGCTTCCCAGGTTTTTTCAGCACAGGGAACAGTATTTTATAGTGTTCTTGGTTCTCATAATTGATACTTATGATTCTAGTATTGCTATTAGTTTTTCAGCTCTGTCTTGCTGCCTTTCTCCTAGCTACTTTTAGCCAGTAAATCATGGTCCTCCTACACAGAAAGTGGAGACTGAGGGAGGCATGCTTCCCCTCTATTGACTCCTTCATCACTCATGAAAAGTAGGGGTTGACAAACTTCCAAGGCCCTTCTATACAGTAGCAGCCTGTCTAGCTGCTTGAAGGCTTTTTTCACTTCACCCCTGACAAACAAGTTTCTGCTGGAGCTTTGCCCTTTCTGGCTGAAGTTCCAGCAGCTGTAAGCGTGATGGCCAATGATTCTGGGTTTTCCAGGATTGTGGCACAGCACCTCAGCATTTTGAGCATTCAGGTGAATTAGAGTAAATGCCATCATTTTCCCACTTGGACAAAGAGTTCTTGAAGATAGGTGGGGACACTGTTCAAGCTTGAACAACATCTCCATCACAGACTGGTAGATCTTATCTGTAGATAAACAGTCTACAGGCTTGCCTGTTTTGCTGGGGATCTGGATGAGCCACGATGTTTCGTGGGGCATCTTGCTTTGAAAGAGTCAAGATTTTAAGTCCTCTTGAATACTGTTCTGTTCACCTGTGGTATCTAGTGATGATGATGATGAACCTTTAAGCTCATTTTGATACACATTTGGGAGTTGCAAAAGCCTGCTTTATCTCAAAATCAAAGTCTGATATTGAGTAGAGTGATGCTTTATCTGCAGGATCACTTTCTCCAGGTTTTTATAGCCAGAGGGAAATTTTGACAAAGCTCTCCTGATTCCTCTACCACAGGCAGGAGGAGATTATGGTGATAACTAAAGAAAATAGGGCTTACTGTCCTAACAGAACCAACCATGACACAAAGACATATTTACCTCTCAATTCTTCACTTTCTCTGACTATCTGGTGATAGCGTACTGGGACAATACAGCATCAGTGGCTGAAATCAACAGTTGCACAATGCATAAGGCAAACATAACTTCTCATTTCTCCACAGAATAATTGCATAGGAATCAAGGTCATACATCTCCTAGACTTGAGCAGCAGTGATATGCTGTCCACTAGGAGTTCCCTAGGAAAGAGTGGAATATGCACCATGGTAGAATAATACATAGAATGATAAAGTATAATACTACTGTACATCCTTAATCATGGGGAGAACACAGGGTTAATTTGACTATGTCACTTTGGAGGTAAAAAAATACTAAAGTGCAATTCTTCATGTATCAATAGGATATTGCTTTCTCCAAAATGTAACATGTAAGGCAGCAAAGGCTTTAATTTATAGATTAAAATGAGTTATTTATATTTAGCAATCTACTCTTTGGTATGCTCAGTAGAATCTTACATACAATAATTACTTCAATAATTACAATAATTAGTTCCCAAGTGTGATTATCGGTAAATTAATTTACAAGTGTTACTGTTATGAGGGAACATATATATAGTATTTATATATGTATTAAATGAATGTTTTCAAAAATATAAGATCAAAACACTTAAAAAGCAACTGAAATACAAACAAATCAATCCTTTTTTAAAAATAAAATCTAAACAGAAGTATTTGAATGTAGAAGAAATGAAACATAAGATAAACATTAGCATTGAGCAGATAAATAAGGAAATATTATACACACTACTAGGTATTTTGGACCAAGCATGCCATAGTTATTCTGGTGTCTGGGTATGTATTAAATATTCAATGTCAAAACTGCCAGATAGATGCCTCAAACAAGAGATCTAACAATAACTTTACCGTTGCCTTGTCTCTTGTTGCAAAATCCCTTCTGTAAGTAGTAAGCAAAAATAGCTTTTCCTGGGGCAAGTACTCCATGTATAACACGGAGAAGGGAAAGCAACTTGAGAAAAAATGTGGTGTTTTTTATTTTTAACTTTGTACAAAAAGATTTTACTTAAACATAATCCAATAAGTTCTGCAATAGTCTCTCTGACAAGCCCAAATCTGTAATTAATTTGAAACAAAATGATCATTAACTCAGAAAGAAATAACTATATGAATAAATAAGGAAATTATTTAATACATGGTACATGACAAGGTATTATTGCATCCCTTCTTGTTAAAAATGATTTCTCTTGTGACAGTATTCTAAATAAATGAAGGATTTCTATATACAGTACAATTTTTTTGGGGGGGGTGATTGAATTAGACACTGGGGGTTACATTTTTTTTGGAGATTTTATGTACAGTACTTTTAAAGTCATAAATATATTTGCCATTTTCTTTGTTTAACAATAAGTGATATAAATGTACTGGCTGTCGATATTTTATTACATACCATGTTGTATGCTGTTTCTAGTGGTTTTTGAATGCCTGCAAACTGCTTTAATGTTTAGCAATGAATTCAGAAAACAAACACAAGGAATAAAGAGGAACTCTACGAGAAAATTCTTACTGATTGAATGAGCTTCCTGAATTGGCGTATTTGTATCTGGTCACTGCTTATGTATGAGTTTCTTCCTGTGCGGCACTGCTAGCAGAGGTTCTGCAGTTAGATACTGGTTATATAAACCCATTTCATTTTGTAGATGTCCTAATCTCCTTTTGTATGTTTGGTGCAGCTATGATTAATTGGGATTTGTTTGAATAATGCTCATAATGGAAATCAGCCTATGGATATAAATGCTTCAGGTTAAACAAGTATATTTTTCAGAACCATGGAGAGGTACTTCTTTCCTTTTCCAAAATGCAAGTATTGTTATTCCTCAGTAGTTGCACTGAAGTACTGGAAGCAGAAGTATTGCAGCTGTCGTAACGTGAAAATTTTGGATGTAAAAAAAAAGATTAAAGAAAAGGTTTCAATTAATAAGGAATCTGATTAATGGAAGGGGGGGGGAGGAAACAGAATTATCACAGCTCTGATAGGACTGATTAAAGAAGATATTAAAAGAATCTAACATCAACAAGGTGAATAAAACCCAAGGTAATTATTAATTAACCTACTGTAGCTGTGGTGATGCTGTTTATTGCATTTGCTCTAAATTAACATTTTGTGAACTAAAATGAATACAAAATATATTTACAGTATACTTTGGTGAAGGTTTTAATTTCTTCTATGTATAGTGCGTCTTCATCAGGCTTCATTTGGAAATAAGGAGATCATGTTTCCTTTATTCTTTCTAGTGTTATTTCTGTTGAAGTTTCCCTAGATGTTGTCCCATACTGTGAAATTACAAAAAAAAAATAAAACTTTATGTATCATTTGTATTTAAAATATTTCCACAGATTTTCAGTAGGATTCAAGTCAGTATTTTGATTGGGCTACTCAAGGACATTATTTCTTTTTTAATTATTAAGTCACTCCAATGTACAGTAGCTCTTGCCAATGGGTCATTTTCCAATTTAAGCAGGAACTCTAGTTCCTGCTAAAACTTTGGCTGTACGTTTTCCCCTTGGATTTTAATTGTTGTTGCAGTCTTGAAGTGTCATGTGATTCCTTTGATATTTAAGCTATACAGATGTAACACCTGGTTTCTGTTTCTAACAGGTGGTCGGGGGAAAGATGACAGAATCTGGTAGACTGTGTGCTTTTATTACAAAGGTAAAGAAGGGAAGCCTAGCAGATACTGTTGGACACCTCCGACCAGGTAAGGCCATTGCTCTTCCAGAAGCATCAGTCAAATTATTGTGTAGATAGCGACTATATCTTTCACCTTGACTAACACTAAAGAGATATTGTTACTCATGTGCACTGTTACTCACGTGCACTAGTATTAGGTTAATTTTATACTCCCCAGAGACAAAAAAGCACATTTAGAAGTTAGCAGAGAAAGAATTTTGGATTGCTTGGCATTTGGAGAACTCATGCATATCATTCCAGCCAAACCATACAGGTCTCATCGTCTTATCAATAAAATGTTAAAAACAATAGTGTCTCAGATGATACTTGGAAACAAAGAATTTTAAGGGGTGCATTCCCGTTTTATTTTATTCACATGTTATTTTGCTCAGTCAGGCTGAAATTTCTTGAAAGGAGAACTGGCCCAGTTTCACTTGAAAGAAACATTTAAATTGATCAATTACAGTATGTGATACAAGACAAGATATGTTATTTTAAGGAATTTCTGGGTGTTAAGATCCTACTGTATATTCTGGAACACATTTGATGTAGACAATTGCATGTACTGTACATGTAGAAAATAAAATCCTTAAATTACTGCAGATATAATACGGCAGTATATATTTATGAAGAAATGAGTGTTTAAGTTGGCACATCATTTTAAATTTCTAGACGATATTTTTATATTTCAGATAATGTGGGGAGCAGCCAAAAAGATAAACAGAATGTTAGGGAATATAATAATAACTGTAGAATTTAAATCAAGTGATGTTATTGTTAAAGTTGCACAACACAGTACTACGGCTATCATATTCAATATACAACTGTACTGTTATTGTATATTGTATATTAGTTACCACTGTTACAAAAGCATATGGATTTGGTACTGTATGTGTTCATAAAAAGTGAGTAGATACATTTCCAGGCTCAAAGGAATATACTTGTCAGACAGAATAAAAAAAAAAACTGAATATTTTTAGTCTTTAACAGAGACTATATTGGTGAAGTCATTGCTTCATCGTGACCATCAGTGATACATGAGCAGAAGGACCCGAGTGGAAAACTAATGGGACGTGCTTTAAAATCAGGAAGCTATCATTTTACACAATGGGTTGTGAAAGTACAGAACAAGCTACCAATTTATGTTATTGACACTGTTACCCTGGATCCCTTTTAAGAATTGGCTACATGAAATAAATAAGAGCAATTAGCTACCAGCCACCAAAGGAGCAATTTGGCGCTACACGGTCTCCTATTCTTTGGAACCTTTCTTGTGTTCTTTATAAGGCAATGTATTCATAAGGCAATCCCTGATTAAATTAAAAAGCTCTTCAGATTGCATCACAATACCAAAAGACCGTCTTACACGTCTTATTTCTTAATTTACCAACCTCTTTTTTGAAGTGAATGTGCGATATTATTTCCAGGTGTCCAATTTCAATGTTCTGTTCCCGCTGTCCTTTTAGGTGACCAAGTTCTAGAATGGAATGGGAGGCAATTGCAAGGAGCTACTTTTAAAGAAGTTTACAATATAATTCTGGAATCCAAGCCAGAACCTCAAGTGGAGCTGTTGGTCTCACGACCAATAGGGTAAGAGTTGTATGTGTTTGGAGGAAAGGAACATGGGGGGGGGACGACGACTTTGTAATGGTTTTAGAAAATTACTATTTGATGCTTAAAATGAAATGTAACTTTTTTAGTAGGTACCACCTTAAAATTCCCCAACACCATCAACCATAAAACAGCCAGAACGTATTGTTTTCTAGAGTGCTTATTGTCTTCATGCTGCTGTTATACAGTATGCACCCATTGCATCTTGACCAGAAGTGATTGTAAGTCACTTTTGTTAAAGGCGGCTGGCAAATTCATTAAATCTGAATTTTTGCAAGTAAAATGTACTGTACATGTAAGAACACTTGAAATATTCAGAAATAAGCCCAAACGATCATGAAACAATGAATAGATTTTCCACGGAAGTAAAGCAATACAAAATTAAATGGGATTTTAATTAATTAAAAAAAACAATTTATGTTTTATGTTTATTGAATATGATTTTCACCTTTATATTTGCATCAGTTTTAGTTTACCAGGTATTTAGTCTCAGGTATACAGTACAGTTCATACAAAAATGAAAAGCAGTTATACTGCTGCCCGAGTTCCTTCTCCTAGAAGCAATGGGAAATAAATTGCTTTTGAACACAGTGACACCCTAGAAACTGAAAGCCCTGCTTTGTCAATTTACATATTTGACCTGTTTTGTATTACAGTGAAAACTGCTAGGGGAATAAAGATAAATGTAGTGCTTAGGGTCATTAAAGTACTGAACATTCGTACACC
The DNA here is from genome assembly GCF_055471065.1 of Atractosteus spatula. Classification (NCBI taxonomy): domain Eukaryota; kingdom Metazoa; phylum Chordata; class Actinopteri; order Semionotiformes; family Lepisosteidae; genus Atractosteus; species Atractosteus spatula. The sequence continues at coordinate 37,351,877 of NC_142717.1, read as the reverse complement.
AGCTTAAAATTGATTTTGACTTTTTTTCTTCACTTTCCAGAGACATTCCCCGTATTCCAGACAGCACACATGCACAACTGGAATCAAGTGAGTAAAAAAAGCCTCATAAATGATATTCTTTAAGAAACAATTTCATTCTTCAGCTTATTTCTCAGAGTACGATGTGAAATTGTAACATACATCTAGGAAAACCCCAGGGATCATAAAACAATACACCAGTTTTAATTTTTAAATGTTTTTTTTTAAAGTGTGAAATATTAAACCAAATGTGTGTTTTCTAGCACCATTTTGTTTTTTAAATTAAAAGCATTTTCAGTTTAGAACTAAATGTATTTCCAGTAAAGTATTTTGCTAAAATATTTAACAAATATTTCTTCCAGATGCAGATCTTATTTAATGTGTGATGTGTGGTTTTCCGTCACAAGTTTTTGCTAGTTTATTTTATTATTTGTTAGAGGTTTGAGTGTTGGAGCTGTGACAGTTTGCAGGCTACAAAGGAGCAAGCACTGGTTAATTCAACACTGAAAACGAGAAAGAAGGGAAAAACACAACCTTTCTGTTGTTGAACCTTCTTTTTTCACTGCAATTTCCCTCACGGGATCAATAAAGTATCTATCTATCTTCTTCTTAACCTCAACTTGTTCCTTATTATTTGATCACACCAGGACATACCCTGTGAAAAGATCTGTTAAGGTGGAATGTGGAGAAATGTGCTGAAGAGCTCATGTGCTTTTCAGAAAGTATATTTCTGCTAAAATATATAGTTTCTGTAATTAGTAGAACATAGTGGAGGTTGCAGAGATATTCTGCAGTAAACAAGGACATGCAGGCAATAAAAAAAGAATAATAATTTTAAACTCCTCACATAATATGCAATAGGCAGTAATATAATGTGGTACATTACATTTTTGGAGCTCTCTTAATTGTGCTGTCTTCAACAGAAAACCACATGTTGTGTTGTGTCTGCTTTGTCATGTTAAAGGAAGAGGGACTGGTGTCCTTTAGATTTATACATTTCTGCTATGCTGTGTATCAGTATTTTGTACAACATGTACTGTACACAGTATGCTGCCAGCTTATAGCAGACTTCACTCGATATCATGTTAAATGTGACAAGCAACAGTAAAAAGACATTACACATTCTTACAGAGAACTTAGTTTACGGCGGTTCCCTTTCCATCTATTTACAGGTTCGAGTTCTTTTGAATCCCAGAAGATGGAGCGCCCCTCTATCTCTGTCACATCTCCCATGAGTCCTAGCATGTTACGAGATGCACCCCAGTACTTGCCTGGACAACTCTCAGTATGTACCATTCATGTTTATGTCAAGTGCTGCTGCTCTTCGTTGTGAAATAGCACAGGAGTTTTTTTAAGTCTTCTGTCTGAACAAAAACGTTCTTCCATACCAGACTAAAAAAGACAGAGGTTGGACCCAGAGATCTGGTGTTAAGTCCTTAGCAAATTTGCAGTTGCACAAACATTTTCAGTATAAGAGGTTTCAGATGAATAAGAGGTATCACCCCCTTTAGTTTTTCTTTAGTTTACATTGTTCTTTCTCTGCAAGCAATTTATGGAACTCTTTTTTTCTGCCTATAGCTTCTGTTCTTTTATAGTTGTTTGATTGCTTTTCTTTAAAAAGTGTTGTGTTACATTTGTGTTGTCTGTTAATTTAAAAAAAAATTAAATGTTGTTTCTGAAAATGTAGATTTTCCTTGAATACATTACATCCCATACGTTGTGAATTTACATATTTAAATGTACATTTAAAATTACATATAAATATTGATATCTTTTCTCAGTTTTGCAAAATAGGCAATGCAAAATAACATCATGTATCCTTAGTGCATTTCAATGAAGTGATATAATATACAACAATCAGTAATGAATTAAAACAGAACATTAGAAAATTATGAGAATTTGCATGCCCAAGAAGATGTTTGCACAAAGAATTGCTTTTCATTACAAATTACTGTTTTTGGAAATAATGAGGTGCTCTGTGCCCGATATCAACATCAGAAAGGTAAACTTTGATTTCAAGACTGTGGAAAGGTTTGCAGACACTTCTAAGAAGAGCTGTAGTGACACAGGCGTGAGATACAACTTTGGAATCTATCCATGCTACAAGGCCTGTACAGCTGGATCAAACCCAATTCAGCATGGGATAATATATCATGTTACCTTTTGTGGCATGTAATTCATTGTGCAACGTAAAATATACACTGGGGGAATTGCACTAAAGCTTGTAATACATGACAAACACGCGTTCCATTATGCCAGTGAGCAAAGAGAAGTTAGAGGTAGGTGTAACATAAAAATGAATATACATTCAATGTTGATTGAGTTCAGTCACTGTCAGGAATGAGCACTGCAGTACTGTGTTTTTTTCATCTTAAATCTAAAAAAAATCTGTAATATCATGTTGTACAAGTCTTTTAAACAACTGTTATTCGTACGGTAACAATAATTGCAAAGCACTTTTCCATTTGAACATTAGCATTAGGGTTAATTGCTTGCATCAGATGGATTTAAGAAATAACACTGCTATGCATATCAATGAGTGGTCAAGATTAATTTTCTGCTAATGGAGGGAGCTGTGTGTGTTTAATTTGCCTGTCAGTAAATGTTTTGAAGACTTTGATATCTAGTAAAATACACTGTATGTGTAGTGTATAGAGCTTTGAAGTTTTTAGTGTTCTATTTGTCATTTCCTTTCTTCGGGGGGAGATTTAAACTAAATTGCCAAATAAAACTTTGATACTGTAACTTTCCTTTCTTCAGCCACAAAGTTCACTTTATGGGTCTCCAGAACAAAATAAGAAACAGATGTGCCATAAATCTTTAAAGTATCCGACTCCAATTCTTCTTGAAAACTGATGTCATATCATTAGGAAACAATACTCATTTACCAAGTTCACCTTATTACTTTTGTCCCATGTAAAGAGGAAAGCATGTCATACAGTATGTAGTAACAGTAATTGATGTAATTGTACACAAATGTTTTTAAAGAATAAAAAAATCTGCAGTAAATTACATTTTTTTGTTTTAATAACCCTCTAATTTGGAATCGAAAAAACGTAGCTCAGTGTTACAAGGGTGCCCTTGGTCATCACATGCCTGCTTAACCCTGGCATGTCTTAGCCAGTTGTACTTTACCATTTGGGGAACCACAGTCATCAAGTGCGATTATAGCCCACATCTGAAACAGAAATACCTCGGTATTAAGGCCTTTCGATGACTGGGCTTAGAATTTATTTTAGGTGAATCCGACAATATGACTGATGTTTCCTACTGTAAAAGGAATGTTTTATGTCAATGAGAAAGGAAAAAAAGTCACATGCTGAAAAATACTATTAGGAAAGGGAACTTATTATGCAGTGAGTCTCATTCATCTGTCTTGGTGGAATTCAACTGAAAAGTATTGAAGGCTAGATTGTAGGCCACAAGACATCTGCACACAGCTCCTTCTGGATGTAAATCAATGCAAATGAGATAACGGCACAATTAGAATGAATCTCCTCCATAGTCTATTTTTGTGTTTGTGTGTTTCCAGTGTGTGTTGTCATTTTGATTTTGTTTTATGGCATTTTTCTTTGTTGTTTAATTTTGCTTACCCAGAGCCAAAGCCTTAGTAGAAGAACAGCGCCTTTTGTCCCTAGGGTCCAGGTAACAGTTCCTGTCTGCCTGACAGAATTCTCTCTTTGGTCTTTTTTTTTCCGTTCTTTCTGCGTTTTGGAAAATGCATCGCAGGGAAATGGCAGCATTTCAATCTGTTTTCCCTTTGCGTTTGTTTATAAAGTGCAGTGCTTTCTATTATTATTCTAATAATTATTTTTAACACGTTTCATGTAATCTTGCCAGGAGCCTGGAACAGTCTGCATGACTAACCAACCCAAATGAAACAGTTTAAAGAGACAATCTGCTATCGCCTTCTGTACTCCCAAAACACATCTCATCTATCAAGGATTGGACGAAAATAGTCAAACAAATCAAAGCGTAATGCACGCTTGCTTTTCTTGGTGCTTTTGACAAAAAGGCCATAGAAGGTTAGGTCTCTTTAAATGTTTTAATATTATGTACAGTTTCTGGGGCAAATAAATTTTATGTTTTTCCTTGTAGCATGAAACAGCTTTCAGAGATTTTTTTTGTATCAATTAGACTATATCTGGCTTACCAAGGTATCCTCAAGTAACACATTGATAGACTTATTTTCTGGAAAGCAAAGAGCTGATCTCTATAAGTTGTGTGAGATTAGATTTTATCTTGCAGTGGACAATACTTACAGAGGCTTAATGGATTAAGTATTCGTAATGAATGATATTGACGAGAGCTCTTAGCTCCCATGAAAACCACTGATAGAAAAATCTGGACTAAGAAACAGGATTCGCAAATAAGATATTCAATGTATACATTCATTATTCTAAATGAATGTGCAAAAAGATAATGCAAGACTTTTAAAGGATAGATTGCAGTGCTTAATCATCTCTAATGATTTTAAAACAGTTTACCTTGCTTAGAGCAGAGGAAGATGTTTCATGTTACAGTGAAAAGGCGTGCAAAGTTTACTGTCCCGTTACAAAAGAACATTGCATTTTCCAATAAAATATAGAAATGGGTTTATTAGGACAAATAAACAAATTGTACCGTCTGATCAGAGAGGATGTACAGTCTAAGTCAAGATGGTTTGCTGTACCACCTCTCAGTCAGCGTACTGAATAAGAAAACAAGTGTTGGTGTCCAACTTTTGTGAAGTGTCTGGAGAATCCTTTTTATTCTCTCTGTGTTTTCTGTCTTTGTGTGAATGAAGACTGAAGTAGTACTCCTGTGTCTGTCATATTAGTGTTGATGAATAGTCGGAAATGGACATTAAGACTACTTACACAGAGCAGTGTGGGAATTGTTCATGTTTTTGAAAGACCTGACCCAAGATATTTTGTCGGTGCAGTATATTTTTTCAAATGAACATTCGTATACCAATGCAGGGTACCCATTTCTTATTTTCTATCTTACTACATTTTGGCTGTAATTTTTTAATTTTTGTTTTCTTTATGAGAAACTTTACTTTCTTTACTTTCTTTACTTTCTTTCAAAAGTGAAAAAAGTACATAGAAAGCATGGCACTGATTGATAGGATTGTTAGTATGTTTACAGGCGGTTTTTGTTATAATGTAGACCAACAAATAACTGAAAATGTTGAATATATTTAATGAGAATGTTTCAAATGTAGAATTGATGAAAATAATAGAATACTGATTGGAAAGGAAAGTGGGTTTATAGATAACCAAAAGGAAAATTGAGACCTGCCTAAGATGTATTTAATTTTCATTAGTATTTATCTCCAAAACACCTAGTCTCCATGTCCCATCATTAATTGATGCCATAAAACCACTTGAAGATTTTCCACCTGCTGGGCACATCTTGCTGCCTTGGTGTGTATGGCTCCTAACACCACCTGACCTATTGCCCGCATTCTCCACCATACAGTATGTGACATTGCGTGGGGTGGCTTTTTAAATAGGAAGCAAAACCTCCAAGTCAGCCACGTGATGCAAAAACATCTCTTTCAATGTACGTGTAGAATGTGTAGAACACATTCAAACAAACCTAAACACAAGCCTAGTTTCTTCAGATCTCTGACTCCTCTTTCCTGTGAGTGGCTGTGAGCCAGGCGGCCAAGTGGTTTACTGGGTTACCACAGGAAACCCCAAAATACGCAAAGCCAGGTTGCAAATCCTCTCACCTCTGTCAGTGTGGTCACTCGTGCTCTTGCTCCCATGTGATTCTCAGCCTCTCTGGCTTTAGCCTGGGATGCAACTGCATCTTCCAGGTTCCAAGTCCAGGTTCGGGTTTCAGATGGTGTGGAGTTTGATTACTTCTATAGTGTTTGCCAGCTCCAACTCCACCTTTTCAGGAAATATTGCTCTTACTGTTTGCCATGGTCACCTGAACATTCCCCCTTGCTGGATGAGACGGGTTTATTAAGCCGAAGGCATGCAGATAATCATCCCCAAAGGCATTTTGGGGATGTGTTTGGAGCAAGATCCTCTTCCTTGTTCCCTTCTTTCTGTAATGCCACATCCTTTTAAAGACGGATGTTTGATTCTAAGACTTGATAGTTCTCTTAATCCTCTCATATTACATTCAATGTTTTCTGTGCTTAAATAGAAGGATAATGGTACAATTTGTTTGAAGTTTGTATTCCCCTTAATGTCTCAACGTGAAAGGTCTCCAGTTTGTTCTAGTATGTATCGAATGCTTTGTTTTGCTTTGCTGCATGCTTTGAGAATTAGATGGTTTAGAGTGATCAGTATGCTGGTTTAGTGTCTAGACTTGAACTTACCCAGTGAATTTTATGCAAGTATGGGCAAGACCTTTGAAGTTTTTTTTGACATGGTAGAAATCTATTAACGAAACTTTCTGAACTCAGTCAAATACCAGACTTCAGCATCACATGGCAAGTGTGATACAGCTTTTGCCCATACTTCTCTGAGATTACTGCAAATTGTCTATAACAGTAATTGCAACAGCATGAGTGAGAAGCAAAGTGCTTTAAGTTGTAATATTTTATATTTTCAAAGGTTGTGTTTATTTAATAGAAAATTGACTTTTCTTTCCATGCACACCTGCATTTCTGACTTTCAGAGCTTGGTTTTCTTGAGTGAAAATTTGCCTAAGCATTACTTTTTCCTGAAACAATGTAATTCTTATATTTGTTTATTTTTTTATTTTTTGTGTATTTCATTACTATTTTTGCTTCTTAATCAAGCATAATAATTCAGGATTTTTATTTAGTTTTTTTTTAATTTTGTACTGGAGCTTTAAGCTTTGAAAATCATTCTGTTGAGACGTTGGAGTCTTCGGACTGAGAGAGTTTTTAACAGGCTCTGCCATAAAACAACATATGGCCAAATGCCGCAGTCAGATCTCTTATTCAGGGGTGTTGCCAGGAGGGAACTTGCTTTTTCAGATCGGCAACCTGACTTGAATTGTTGCTTATTCTCAAGACAGGGAGTGAATGTCACCTGGGAGTAGTAACCTTGCATTAAAAGGTCTTTAGTGGGACCAGACAGTAACCACCTAGATTGAGCTCCGGTTCTTCTGGACTCGGCATCTCCACAGGTTTCATTAATTGATGGTGTCATGGAACAGAAGTCCAAGTGGAGGTCAAATTCTAATACCGCACTTCTGCTTCCCCGCGCATAAAAGCTCAGTGGCTGAACACCATGCTGCCCTGCATCCTCTCGAACCCGTCTCCCTCCGTCCCAGCATCACCATTGCAGCAGTTCTCCCTGGCTCATACCTCCTAACTGGGGAGGGTAGGGGGAGGGGGGGGAGTGACGGCTCTGAGCTTTGCCCAGCGCCGTCATGTCCTCAGCCAGGCGAGTTAAGGCCAAAGTACCAGGCACGCCATCTCTTTTTTTCTGCAGCTCATTTCATCATTATTACAATTTGGCCAATTCGCTGAAATGATCTGAAGACACTGTGCAAAGACACTGGGGTGTCACCAGAGTAAAGTTAATTCTCAGAAGCTGTACTAACCAAATACTGTACATCTACCATAAAATACATACTGTACATGCATGCATAGGACAAACTAAATTTACATGTAAATCAGAGCAATGTCGCATGGTATTAGGTCTAAAACGTAAAAAAATGTCAAATAATGAAAAGATACCTTTAACAATTTGCGCAGAATCATAATTTGAAAAGTCCCTGCACTCTCTTAAACTATCTTAACGTTGCTGTAGAATGCTAATCTCTAACGGTTCGTCGCTGAGCATGTGAGCCTTCATGACCAGCGCAGTGATGGTATAAAACTCATGTCTTTTTCTACAGATAAAAGTCTGGTATGACAAGGTGGGCCATCAGCTAATTGTTACAATTCTGGGAGCAAAAGACTTGCCTCCAAGGGAAGATGGGAGGCCAAGGAACCCTTATGTTAAAATTTACTTCTTGCCTGACAGAAGGTAAGACGAGAAGCAGTGACAGCTAGTATTGTATCATGCATGATGTAGTATCATGATTTAGAAGTTTTCTTAATTTAGTTTTGGCATATATTTTTCGTAGTCTGTAATTTCTGTGTAATAAATGCAACTTTTCATTATTCTGTTACATTTCTGTTTAATTGAAGATGTTATTCCTCATTTTGATCTTTTCTATGTTATTTAATTTGAAATGCTGCTTGTCTTAAAGTCATAATATGTCTTGTAGAGAAGCATCCTACACCTCCAAAGCTGTATTTATTTGGGAGGAGGTTGAGCATTTAAATGCCAAAGTAAAGACCAGACTGTATTGGTCACCAGTATTTTGAAAATGATGAGATGTGAGAGGAAGCCAACGATTTATTTTTTCAAATGCTTTGACTTACTTTGCTACCGTCTACTAGGTCTGGAGTGCTGGCATACTCGTGGGTTTCTAGCATGATGGTAAAATAAAAACAGTTTGAATCATTGTTCCTCCAGTGACAAAAGTAAGAGAAGAACAAAAACAGTAAAGAAATCCTTAGAGCCCAAGTGGAACCAGACATTTATGTATTCCCCTGTGCATCGGCGGGAGTTTCGCGAACGGATGTTGGAGATCACACTCTGGGACCAGGCACGCGTAAGAGAAGAAGAAAGTGAATTTTTGGGAGAGGTATGGACATTGGTAGCATTTCCAGATTATTATTCAATTATTATTATTTTTGACATGGAAAACAAGAGCAGAAAATGTTCTGGGAGACAAAGAATGCAATAGAGGTCAGGCTAACAAGCTAGGATCATATTGATGTTTTTACACCTTGAGAAAGGATTATAGTAGAGTTTGGACTAAACAGGGACCTCTTTGACAGTCTTTGTGTCCTTCGGGAGGCCAGCAGGCAAGAACAGGGGGGTGAGAAAAAGAAAAATGTAGGACAGAGATCGAAAAGTAGGTGTGAGATCAGCAGATGAAAGGGTTTGTAAAAAAGTGTTAACAGAAATTAAAACATTTCAAGGGCTGGATAACACCTGAGAAACCTAAGAAACTGAGAGAAAAAAAATCAGGTTTTGCTGTGAGAATAGTTCAAAGTGTGTTATGATTTCAAGAAAAAAAGTTCCACGTATTTAATCTTTCTCATTGCATGTGTACAGTATACCCATTCAGTGTAAAAATTTCCTCTGCAAAAGAACCTGTAACATTGATCCACATCTGCAAATATTGATGCTATTGACTACTAAGGAGCAATTTCCATTGCTCCAGCTGGAGCACATTGCGTAGCTCTTCACAGTTCATTGGAATTAACTTAAACTTCTCTCACAAGCCCAGAAGTGGTAAAGGTGAGATGGAGACAGTTGTTTCAATATGTTCATTAGCTTGCGTATGGACATTCATTGGCTGAGTGCCTTGTTCCGCTTGGCAGGTGTCCAGTAGAAAACTGAGCATTCCATCTTTCCCACATTCCAAGCTCCAGTGTTGAACTTTTAAAGAATGTACTGCTCCACAAAACATTTCAATATGTTATTCCAACACAGTCAAAAACGAAAAACGCTCCACATAGTACATTATTTGTAGCTTGTAGTAATACAGTATGCTGAAATTGAGTCACTGGGTTTTAAAACCATCCATACTATATACTGTATCTTATTATTTCCCTTTGTGTATCAAGTATCTCTTCTGACTAATTGCTTATATAGTTGTGGGTGGTAGTACAGTGCAAACAATCACAAATTATTTTTCAGCTATTTTTTTTAAATGACGCATTCCCAAAATAAAAATCATTTTCAAAAGTGTGTTGTAAAGTACTCTATGACAATATTCCTGCAGCCCTACAGTAGGTGGTAGACCAGCATGATAATTGCATTCCTATGCAGTCAAAAAACACTTAATGAGTTTTGGAATTGTTAAATGAGGTTATGTTTTCTCACCCTTAATAAGTATAACAACATTTTATTACAAGCATAGTTTTCCTTACTATACAGACACGTTTAAATTAAATCTTCTTAATCTTCTTATTGCCCCTGTGATTATAGTAGATCATTATTAATTAACCAAGGTTCAGATTCATTAGACAATGATTAATAGATATCTAATGGAGAGGTCATTTGGGTTTAGGTAAATCTGCCCATCCTCTGCCCAATGGTTTGGGTGGACACACTCAATAGAAGATGTGATAGATGCATTGTATGTACAGTATGGTGTCCTACTCACTTTCATCATTTCGACCCATTATTGTGGACACTAGTTCAAGGAATGCAATACGAATAGCAGTATGGCCCATGATTGTCATGATTGTTTTGTAGATCCTAATAGAACTAGAGACTGCGCTCCTGGATGACGAGCCTCACTGGTACAAACTCCAGACACATGATGTCTCCTCTCTGCCACTTCCTCTCCCTTCGCCATACCTGCCACGGAGAAAGCTACACAGTGAGAGCCCGACTCGGAGATTGCAGAGTAGGTTACGTTTGGGTTTTCTATAAGTGAAATTAAGCAGCTTGCCTTTTGCATGCCTTTTGTTCATCTGCAGTATACACACAAAATGTGTGTACTTTGTGATGTGGTTTTAGAGGTTTATAAGAACCTGCACATAAGAATGTCCAATGGCTTTGGCACATGATTGTATCTGTGCATGACAATTTGAAGTTAAGAAGGTAAATTCAAATGACCTCTGAAAGGAGACCTGCTATACGAGTTGTAAGGGGTGAAGTTCCACAGAAATTGTAAAAAAAATATATATTTTCAGAAGTAGTTACAAATGAATATTTCACAGCAATTTGCACTTGAGGAATAGTGTTTTAATATACTTAAAGTTTAATACTGACATTTTTGCTGAATAGTTTTAAAAGGTTCCCCCAGGACAACTTGAAGATGAAAAATAAGTGAACCAAATATGTCAACTTCCTAAGTAAGGATGAGAAAAGCATGAGTGCCTCAGCATATTTCTTGGAAAAATGTTAAGTAAAAAGTCTTAAAGGTTATGCTGGTTGTATCGGTTTTCGGTAAGAAAATTGCACAGCCATTATCATCAAGCATATTGTACAGAGTTTAATAATTTCTTTGAAGATTTGAGCATTTTAGTGATTCTTCGGAACATTACCTTTATAACTTCACATTCCATTCACAAGAGTGGAAACATAAAACCAATTGAAACACCTTGCATGTCAGTATTTATTTAGGGGAAAATGACACAATGTTGCACCTAAGCATGAGCCCGATCTGCACAGCCTACTGCAGGCTTTTGGGGGTGGAAAACATACGTGAAGTCCACGCTTGTCTTTCATCCCAGGGGTTACGTTTGTAACAACTAGGGATACAAATGAAATGATTGAAAACTATTTGTATCACCTGTGCCATGATACTGACTTGATGTTCCTTGAATGCCCATGTTCTTTATGGTTTTTGTCTGTTTTTTTTTTGTTTGTTTTTTCTTCACTTCATCCTGATACTTTTCCAGATAAAGGCCCGTATTACAATTCAGGTAAAACAATATGCATGCCTGAAATGACTTGAAAGACTGACTGAGTTTCCTCCCTGCTTCTGTCCCAATGCTGAGCTCTTAAAAAGTGTGGTTTCCCCCATTAGCTAACCCATCTTACCCTCTTACCCTCAAATGCTTCTCTGCTTCCCCCTCTGTTGCATTCAGAGGACAAACTAGTTTTACACTGACACTTTGTTATTGTCAGTGTCTGAGACCTTAATAGCTTCTGGGTGGCTTTCAGAATTATAATAATTCTACTTTCATTTCTTTTTTTTTAATTTCAAGTGAACATCTAGAACATTTGTTTTGCTGTGTGTTTTAAGGATGATAGATAAAAATATTAAACTTTGAAGTTTTCTGCGCTATTTTATGATGACTTTCTGACGTGGCTCTGGAACATATCAAAGAGCCCAGAAAGGTTCTACAACCATACTCACTGTCCGTCTTTGTTAAACTATGATCAAACTATTTGGAAAAGACCAACAATGGCAGCAATGAAAACCCTGCTCCAGCACAGGGACTCTGTGTGCTAAATACATCAGTGCACAGCATTGTGTCCCATTTTAGAATGGTAAAGTATCAGGTTGTATTCCTGGTAATCTCCAAGATGTCCTGGAATAATTAACTCTAATACTTAAATCCTACGAAGAATTTCAGAACTCGCCCTAGCCAAGCCTTTGACATAGTTTGTCCCAAAGACGCAGCCATAAGTATTGGTACTGTTCACATTTCATCACATTTACCCTGCGGCCCTGAAAAATCACTGTATTTTTCTATATTTAACTGTGCAATAATAGCAAAAGAGATTTAATTTGATGCTAGATTCATTTCTTCAACTCTTCAGATAGCCTGAATCACACTGCTCCATAATATTTGTTCTTGGTAAGGAAAGTCTGTTGCATGCATAAAGAGCAAGTAGTGAAGCATTACATATACCCTATGCTATTCATCTACAGCAGGAACTTGCTGTACTGCTTGCTCTTTATGCATGGTGTTAGTGGGACCAATAGGGGTGTTTGCCCTGCAGTTTGTGTGGGACCCATTGCCCCAGAATAGTGATGGGGATACTATACTGTAAAAAAGGTGCCATTCTTTGGACGTAAAACCGAACTCTCAGTGGTCATGTTTCTCGAAAAGAGTAAGTGTTTTACCCCAGTGTCCTGGCCAAATATTTTCATTGTTTTATAAAACTTGAAGATAAGGCTCGTAATATTGCCTTTTAACAATTAAAGACTACTGTGGCTTGATCAGTACAGTACTTGAAAGACACATTAAAGTAGAATTAAAAGGATTTGTGCTGCCTGGAAACATCATTTGATTTCAATCTGACCAAGAGCTCTGCCATACAGTAAGTTCAGGAACCTCCCATGACCATTCGAGATGTACAGTATACCATGATATCTGCCTGATCGTTTAAATCTGAAAATTCAGTACCAAAACAGCACTTAATATACCTCGTGTACTGTACAATAGAGTTTATTTTATGTAGAAATATTAGAAATTTTAATAACAGATAAATAATAAAGTGTAAATAATGTGGGTATAACTGACCCCTACTATTTGTATATTTATTATCAAAGTCTATCATTCTGTAATGGATTGCTTGTCATCTTTTGCTAGGGCATTATTTCCTATGTCTTTATAAATCCCCATGTTTTGTCATTTTCTATTTTTGTAAGTGAGGGTTGCATCTAGGACAAAAAATCTATTTCTGTATTTCGTTTCCTGAGACAGATCTCCGACATGTGTGGTATAGCTATGGTTAATGAACCAAAAAAGTAGTCATAAACAGCAGCAATGTTGTAGGAGGGATGTAAGATGTAGTAGAGGATTGTTTTGCTGTCTCTGACTTGAGAGAGAAATTAAATGATTGATGTACTGTACCTTTCCAAATGCATGCATAAAAGTATCAAAGTATGAATGTACTGAAAAGGGGTTATGCAGCAATATTTATGAGAGTGTTTGAGCTATATTAAGATTTTGAAACAATGTTTAGCAGTCATTTAAAGTCTTGCTCAGGGTGGTGGCTGAAGTTTTAACAGAGGCATGCAGAATTAGAATTGTTCAGATTTTATTGTGATCGATAGCAGTATAAAATACTAAGTTATGGTTTTATTGGAATCAGATTTATGACAGACTTGTAGAAACAGCAGCATAAAGCACTCATGCAAGATAGAAAGGGCTCTGTAGGTAGTGCTTAATAACAGTGTCTTAATTAGATGTAGTCTTGTCCTCTTTTCTGATACTAATACATGCTCTTACATTTTTAACTTAGGGGCTATATAAAGAAGATTTACCCAAAAACTGTTTTCACATTTGACATTTTGTTTACATTTTCTTGGTTTACATTTGTTGGTTTATGTTCTTAAAAAGAAAAGTAAGTAATCTTAAAAAGTAAGCAACGTGCTAATAATTTTAGAGTAAGATAAGATACACCTTTCAGAAAAAAACATTCAATAATGAGCATCTAACTGAAATACTAATAAAAAATGTCTCTGTGGACATTTTAAATTATATCTGGAGCAGTCTTACTTATATTTGGTGTTGACACTCCATTTTATCCATTCTTAGAAAAAGAAACCTTCAGTTGAATTCACCTTCATTTACATTAACTTTCTAACTAAAGTAACATCATTTAGAAGTGTTTACTGAAATGGTTTAAATAGTTATTATTTTATGATGTTTCCTGATTTTTCTCAAATTTAGGACTGCTACACTTAAAGCTAAAAATTAAGATATCCATGAAGAAATACATTTTAAAGTTTTTTGCTAGGATGACTCATGCCCTTTTCAAATCCCGTTTTATAATATCACTTATGATTAGTAATATCATAAGTGATATTAAAAAATAAAAAGCACTCCTCTTTGAAAATCAGCCATCTTGTAGCCAGAACAGGCATTTTTGCCTTCTTGATTTTACTATATGTTGCTGATGTTACATTTATATCTTACCTGCTTCATGAACCCTCCCTGTTGTTCCAAAAAGTGTGTAATTGCTAACAGTCTGTACAGAGTGGAGTGTCCCACTGTGTTTTTTTTTTGTTTTGGCTGCATACAGTATATGTATTTTTTAATTTGCTGTAAAATGGTAGCCCACGTAGAATTAATTTACCTTTACTGACCTCACAAGAGATCACACTCATAGATCTGTAATGGCGCTTCACTAAAGAGAAAAAAAAACAGCTAAATTCAGTCCTCCATCCTGCTTAGATGACACTAAACAACCCTTTTTTCTTCTCTCCATTCTGTCTCAGGATCCCAGAGGATTAGTGACAGTGAAATATCAGATTATGACTGTGATGACGGAATTGGAGTTATATCAGGTAAAGTTATACGGGTAGTATCAGAAAAATGTAGCATAAAAAATAATTTCGAAGATGCTAAAATCTTATATTTATTATTAGCAAAATCACAACGGTGCTGATGTATGTCATACCTGCATCTGCAGTTTATACATACTGTACATTTACTTCAGTTAAGGAATCCCTGTTCAAATGACAAAACCCCTACTGTTCCTATTGTAGAATTTCTTTTTATAAATAATATTTGTTAAAGTGATTTCAATGGGGGCAGCACGGTGGCATAGCTGTTGGCTTTGCTGCCTTGCAGTGCTGCAGCACTGGGTTCAGTGCCTGGGGTGCTGTCTACGTGGAGTTTATATGTTCTCTCCCTGTTCGCGTGGGTTTCCTCTGGGTACTCCAGTTTTCTCCCACAGTCCGAAGACGTACTGGTAGGTTAACTGGCTTCTGGGAAGACTCGCCCTGGTGTGTCTGTGTGTGTCCTGTGACCAACTGGTGTCCCGTCCAGGATGTATCCCCCTTGCACCTGTTGCTTGCCAGCTTGGGCTCTAGCTTCCCTGAGGTTCTTTTTTTTGGATGACAAGGTTTAGAAAATGGAGGGATGGATGTACAGTACTGTAATTTTGAATGACAATAATGTAATAACATAACAGTTATAATTGCAAATGTACCATATACAGTATGAGTGTTTTCTGTCTAACATACTGTATGGTTGTGCATATGACTAGTATTATTCATTACTGTAACTTAGAATCTTGACTGACTGGTATATTTTACAATCTGGCAGCCCTCAGATAGTTAGGCTTTACAATAAATAGATACTGATTATGCATATAATGACACCAATGTACTGTAATTGTAAGATAGATACATCATTGTCTATTTGTACCAACAACTATAAAATAAAATAGACAGCTTACATAGCACAGGTGACCAATCTCATCACAGCAAAACTTTCCAAGTATAATAGATTTTCCATGGATAATTAGATTTTGTTATGATAAGGAAAAGGGTAGAAAGGTGTTACTATACAGTATATACATGTACAGTATAACTTGTACAGTATGTGGCTAAACTCTTGCTTTCTTTTTCTTTTAACACCAAGATAATAGGCTGGGTTATTTAAAGAAACTGAGCTATACTGTATTTGATTTCAGAAAATTATTTTTAATGTGTTTTTGTCACTTTTAATTGCATAATACAGTAACTGAATATAATACATCATATTTGTCTGATAAATTATTGTACAAGGAACAAAAAGATGTCTTAATATTCATGCATTTCAACCTAATCCACACTCTGTTGAATATAAATTAAAACATACTGTACATTGACCTTATGCCTGTTAGCCACTCCTGATTTTTAAGCTAATTAACTTCTCAAGTTCATTGGACTGCACACTGTTATTCAGCAGTTCAGTAAACTGCGACATGGAGACAATGTTTATTCAGCAGAACTTTCCTGGCTGAGTGAATGGCATCCTCCCCCTGAGGACAAGGTACCCCCTCAGGAGTAATGAACCAGGGAGATGCCTCAAGGGTGAAGATGAGAACAAGTAGGGAGAAAGAAGTGGAAAAGGGAGGGAACAGCAGATGATACATATTGTATCTATATATAGCATATACTGTAGATATATAGAGAGTGGAAGTGGGTGAAATTAGAAATGTAGCCTCTTTCTGAGCTTCTGTTTAAAAACGATTCATAGTATCGCATTACATTATGAAACACAATATTGTTTTTTTTATTTTAAAAAGGTCCGTGTGTATCTACTGTAAATGCAGTCCAAAGGATATTTGTTTTTTCAGTTCCATAATCCAATCAAGTTTTCCAAGATTTCCCCTTCCTCCATTGAAGCAATTTCTGTATTCTGACATTTTGTTTAAGACTCGAGCCTCCGAACCGAGCCTCTTCATTTTTACAGTTGCGTTTGACGTCCTGTGTTGGAAAATATTTAGTACATGGGAGTGCACAGAAGAATATTACTAGTACACCATGCCTAACATCTTATCTTTGTTACAATCCTTCTTCACTATTCTGTTCTTTACTCTTCAGTCTGGGACTCTCCCTGATTTACCATTTATTTATCTCATTTATTTCTTTTATAGTTCAAACAGTTCGAACTGTGTATTTCTTTCTTTAACAAATCACTGATCATTCCTCTTCAGCTTGCAGAACTTATTTGAACAATCATATTTATATTTTCAGTAATTAAAATCAGAATACGCCTCCAGCTTTTGAAGATCAAAGCAATCTGTTTTCCCTGTTTGGTCTTATTGTCGTGTATTTCTTATACAGTACTTCTGTTCTGAGGAAATATGTCAAACATACACCCTGGGTCTTTTCTAAATACTGGTAGAGAGCTTGCCAGTACAGTGTTGCCAAAGCACTTCAATGGTAAAATCCTCTTTTGCTCTCTGTTTTAATAATTCCCTACACAATGGGGAGAGGGGAGGTCATAGTCCCTCCCACTCATGGCATTCTGCTTGCGATGTTTTCCACAGAATACAGACATAACGGCAGGGATCTCCAAAGCTCCACACTATCAGTTCCAGAACAAGTGATGTCATCCAACCACTGTTCCAGATCAGGGTCACCTCACCGGGGTGACAGCATGGGCAGGACGCGGTCTCGGTCACCCAGCGTCCCCCCACCCCAGAGGTAATTGAAGGCTACTTTTTTGTGCTGGGAGTTTTTCTCTTGTAGGAGGCATTACAGCTGTACATCATCACCCAGTGGTTTGCAGCATAACACAACTGGGAGATCTCACTGGCTCCCACTCATAGGAAAGGCCATTCTGTAGGCAAGCACATGAAGCATGAACTGTACCCTATGCTACTTGTGTTTTTGTTTTTCTAACATGAAATTTGCAGGTAGTTCGAAATGCACGTATCATTGATTATGAATAAAAGTTGGAACTTCAGCAGACACACGGAGCCTATAACAGAAATCTTGGGCTTTTGTTGTAGTGGAATTCACTGATGTCTAAGGAGTTGCACTGTATCTGCTCTGAGTCTGTAAGCCACTGCAGGGTAGATGAGCACCCATCTCATCAATGCTGTGACTCGGCTTTCACAGTCTGGTGACTATCAATTGCTCAGATTATTGCAAAGGCAAAAATGGAAATCAGAGGTAGAGACTATAAAAGGGCTCACTAACACGGCGCCTGTTACTAAAGGTGATATCACCTCCTTGAAACCTACGCAGTGCCTTATGATGTAGCAGAGTTCACTACTGCCCAGGGAGTGGGGTTGTGTATCCTCTGAGCCTGGGAATGTACAGCAAGTACTGCTGTTTCTAATGACTTTTGATTCCAAAGACACGACAATAAGTAGCATCAGTAACATGGTATGGACAAACTAGCTGCTGATCTTTATGACACAATTAATTAAGTTGTACTGTTGTCATTAACATTCTAGAAAGGGAACCTCAGCACTTTTTGTTTTTTCCTACACTATAGAAATTCATAGTCCTGTTCCAAAACATATTTAGTGATTCCTATACTGCATTAAATTGCATTCAGTTATATAAATGTACAGTCGAATCCCAGTATCCCATGAATTGTGCCATACTATCTACCAAAGTGTGACAGTTGTTAAGCCTGTAATGCTCAACAACTTTTAGGTATCCCCTGTCAAATTATAAAGAATCTTAGCAGGCATTGGAGATCAAGCCATCATCTGTGGCAGAGATCAGGAAAACTTCCCAGAAGCACTTGTGTCAACACACTGTGTGCATTTGCATGCAGCCTGAAATTCAGACTCTTCAGGAAACTTTTTTTTGCACGGTCACAATAGAATTCAATCTTCTCTAATATTTTTTCGTCTGAATGCTTCTTTTATGGTCGTGTCACGGTGGCTTCTTGAATGACAGCTGGTCCATTGAGTACCAGCATTTAAAGATATATATTTTTTCATTACTTAGTTAAATCTTTCAATCTCTCCCCCTTTGAATACGTATAGAGTACTGTATATAGTGTAGGTCTATTTAAATTACAGTATATTTACTGTATAATAACAATATCAAATAAAGCCATATATTAGTCTTTCATTGCTCTCTATAGGTACATTTTTAGCATTTAGGACTCAGAAGGATCGGTAGTTTATATTTCCAGTGGTTCTTTTTTTCTGAAAATCAATACGAACAACAGACCATTTTTCTCTCACTTCTCTTAATATTTTTTGAACTGAGAAATGCTTCAGAAAATGAGCAAAGAATGTTATCCTTAGAGCATGAAATTTTAAATTCTGGTTAGAAGGTGCAGCTTTCTGAAACAGTGGATTTGAAACACTTGGATATCCCATGTTTGCAGATTAATTTCTGTAATCTCTACCCTCCCCCCCCCCCCCCCCCCCCTTGACTTCCGGACTGCCTCTCTTATCATGAATAGTTGCGTGGTAGAGCTAATGCTTTTCTGTTCTGCAGCCGCAGCTTGGATCAGCCTTCGCGCGGTAGCAGGTCCTCCCCAACACAGTACAATACGATGAGTCGAATGGACAGGCATCGAATGGCAGAAGACCACTACTCCCCAGACAGGTAGTCACTGCCCTAAGCACTTTCTCTTCTAGGTTTTTGCAGAGTATCCAGTGTCCAGAGCCAATTGTCTCATTAAGGAACAGTTGATTTTCCCTCTACACTGCAATGGACTATTACTATTGTATTCATGGGTGTTATAAATGACAACTTTTGCCATGGAATGGGTTGCACTCTGTCATATTGTTTTCTGCCAGCAATCATGTTTAAGGGTAGGAAAATTAGCAAGGCTAATGTCAATTTCTCCTGTATGTTTTTCCAGTGCCGTGATCATCTGTTACAGTTGATCTCACGTGAATTGAATATAATCTGTGTGATAGATATCACTATAGATATACAGTAGATATAGATATAAAGATATAGATATAAATATAGAGTGGAGGTGAATTAGGAGGTTTTTCAAACTAGTATTATGTTGGCTAGTGTTGGTTCATCAATTGTGTTTTTTCACTTTGGTGTGCTCGTCATCTGAACTATTTGAATTAAATCTTTTGTGAGTGATGGTTTGGTTTAAAAAGGAGAACTGATAAGCTTTGAATACACAACACACCAAAACTTGATTTTTTAAAAGCCTGACAATAGTGTTTCTTAGTACTGTAAATATCTTCTCCTTAAACAGCTGACTGGTGAATGCCCTGATCCCAAAGTTTTTAGGCACGCCCGTGAAAGAAACCACACCTCTGAGAATTCAAAGGAGTAATATACTGTACACAGATCATTAATGTTTTACATCTTCCCTTACAATATTCTTACAGGTTTGCAGGATTTTTTTATGGCTGCTTTTCTGTGTGTCTTTTAACTGTGGTCATTTTATCTCTGAAACCGGAATAACTCACCACCTCTGCTATCCTCCCTGTCTTCATGAAGTTGACGTCACCAACTTCCTTTTGGGCAACATATCTGTTACCAGCAATAACAAGCATCTGGATTGTAGTGTGTTACATAACTATGTATAGATCTGTAATCAAAAGTGCATGCCCAGAGTCGCTTGGCATATATTTTCATACTTTATTCATTCCAATTAACTTGATTTCATATTCCAGAAGCAGAGCTGTAATCAGAGTTGTAAGTAAAGAATGCACTTCTCTAAATTGTATGTGACAATACTCAGTAAACTGTTTTCCAGGTTCCAATGGACTGTTTTTCTTTCAAACAAGCAATTAAAATGGACTATGTTGAAACTTTGAAAAATAGAACAGCATTTTACGTTTTTTCTGAATACTGCATGTCCATAGTGTTGTCTTAGGAACAGAAAAACCAAAAGGAAGTGTTCACCTAAGCAGATGTAAACACTTCTAACTGTCTTACTAATATGCAAAGTTTTAGCTTATACAGTATGCTGTAAAATGAACATTCTCAATATCCATTGGTTTTTATTGGTAGAAACACAAAACATCCTGAGCGTATTCTGTCAAATACAATATCAAGTATTATGAATATATATTGTGTCATAAAAAGGTATATGAACCCTGGCAGGGGAACCTCTTTTACCATAATACGTACTGTAGATGGAAAAGTTGATAGAAAAACAAACATTTTCCTGCAGTGCTGAAGGCAGTACTTCAGGGTTAAGTGAGAATGTTGATTTTACACAGTAGGTTAAATATTTTGTGACTTTTCAGGATGCCGGGAATCACCTAAGTCAGTTCTGGGGACACACAAGCATCACTGCAGCCTGTTAAGAATCCCTGCTCTGGTATTTCTGCCATGTGAGAGAGGGACAATATGTCCACAGCATTAATTCTGTGGCCAAAGGTGTACTATACTTGTTTTTGTGTATGAATATGTTTTAACAAAAACAGATGGGCACTGACCGATCTGCTGAGACGAGTCGTAATTATAGGCTTTTACCCATGTTTGTCAGACTTGCTCAGTGACAGATGTACAAAAGAACATTGTGGGCTTTGGCGTTTTCAGAACATTTAATCATCTGGTACAACTCATACTACTTTTCCAGAACCACATATTCACATATTCTTCTTCTTCTCTTCTGTAGTGCCTATGACTTTAACCTTTCTTCATTCAACTCCATTCATCCGTTTTTCTGTTTTGTTTTTTTGACATGAATGCAGCCAGTTTCTCACTCTACCTCGGTCCAGACACAGTCAACCTATTGAACATCATCACAAGGAACCCAGGTATACTGTTACCTGAGTCTGATTTGGTGTACAGGTGCATGAGTGTCCAACTCGTTTAAACTGTCTGAGGTATTGCTTGAATGATGACAGTGCGTGTTGATATAGTGGCACTGGCACTCTACAGCTTTTGTATACTGCAAATACACACAAATAGGGTATATATCTTACTGTATATACCGTATTGTGATGTTTTACAGTATGTTGCATTCCGAAAAATGCAAAAAAAGTAATCTATAAAAATTAGCATACAGTTCAGCCAACATGTTTATGATAAAAAAAGGAATAAGAAGTCACAGGGTTAATATCTGTTATACTGTAAATGACTTCCCTAGTATTACTATGTGTGCTCACTTCCAATCAAATTCACCCTCAGCTCCCAAATTTGTGTCATTGCCATTGACAGCACAATGTGTGTGGTGTGGTGAGGAAGTATATATTTTCCTAGAAATGATAAATATATACTGAACCGTCTACTATACTGTAAGTCACGTGTCTGATGTTGCTTTCACTACAACAGGTAAGCTCTGTGGAGTGGTAGCTGCTGTGCATTTGTGCTCCCCTCAGCTAAGCTCTCCCAAAGTCTGTCATATTCTATCATATAATTGATCAGCCTCACATCTCTACATTGCCCATTATTCATAAGCTAGCCGTTTCATCAATATCATTTCTGTTTTCAAGGTTTAACACACTGTTCTTGCTGGGAAAGACTAGATCAATACCATGCCTAAATATACTTTGGGAGGCTTTTTCTATAACATCAATCGATTCTATAACCCCAAAATGTACTTAATATTTTTATGCATATTGTGGCTAAGATAAAGTATGTTTGATTTTTTTTAATGAGAAGTAAATTATTACATTCATATTACAAATATATTTATTTCATCTTGCAGTGCAAAGAATTGGAAGAGAATGAAAGTGATTGATCATGAACCATAATCTACCGGCCCTTAATGTACACTGAAAATGTACAGTGAGATCAGTTATACAATAATTGAGTTTCACACTCTTCAATAATTTATGTATGAATACCTGTTAATACACTTACTCTCCTGTTATCCGTGCTTAGAAGCCCAACTGGGCCCAATTGGTTTGCTTTTACAACAGTGCCACAAGAACTGAGAGTTGTGCATGAAGTCATACAGTGCATAATGCTGTTTTCCAATGGAATGAGATGTACATGTGTCACTAAATAATAATATTAAAACTAACAAAAGCAGGGATTAAACCTTCTTGACGGCATCAGAGATTAAGGGTGGCTGTGCTTTAAATTTACTTATGCTTAGAAATTCAAAGAAAAGCAAATCCCTATCAACCTTTTCCTTTGAATGCACACAAATGCACCATATTACCACTTCTTCTGCTAGTGTGGCTTAAGCTAAAATGGTATATGAATGTAACATAGTAACTCATGTAATTCGTACCATGAAATGTAGACCAGCAGAAAGAAGTTCCCCTTCTTTGTTTGCATTTTATGTAGTGTATACAGTATAAAGAGTTTATACATGCTATACACTTACTCTGGGTGCCATGGTAGCCTGGTGAATATAGTAGTTAGCATAACGTATTTATGTGATAGCTTGTTGTGGATTGCCTTTCATTATTTTGTCAGTTTGTTCCTTAAGACAGTAAACAAAAGCTCAAGCCGTTCAATATTTTCCTTCCCCATTTTTTCCAATGTTTTGTCTGTCTTTTGACCAACTGTAAAATCTTTTGGCAGCAACAACCATGCCATGTACCCCCTCTATCGTGAAGATGCAGTCAGGTTACTGCGTTCCCATAAGATGTCCCGTACTTATTCTGAGGGCGCATACAATGATCTTGAGAGGTATTCATGCTAAGAGTTCCTTTTCCTTGTTTTTCTTTTAATTTTCTTTTTCTGTGTCCCACATTATCCCACAAATCAGGACAAGTTCAAGCTACAGTAGCTTGCCAATCTGCTTTAGAAAAAAAGCACTCAGCAATCTTTATCATCATAGTTTATTATCGCCTCCAGTAAATGTGTTATCGCCTTTTAAATTAAAATGTAATAATTCATTACATTATTTTTAAAAGACAAAATCCTGATCTTCTGGATACTTGTTTATGGAATTTAAGAAATGTGGTACCTTCTGAAAAAAACAGAACAAAACCAAAGCCTGACTCAAATGCCATGGTAGTACCTTGCACAAATCAGTAGAACTGGAAGGATTTAAACACATGGAAACAATTTCAATTTGAAAAAGTGACACTGTCATCAGTCATTTTCCCAGGGATGATAAATACTGTATACACTGCTTAGACTTTGTATTGTTCCATTCTTTTAACAGTTTTCCTTTCATGGTTTCCCTTCTTTCTAGAAAAAATTTCTGTTGAACTTTTAACATTTTAAGCTAACAATTACATCTGGCTAGTTTTGTATATTTGTAGTCCAAAACAATTCAAGTTAGCTCAGTGGATGTGTACAGTACAATGACACCAGTTCAAATTCACTGCTTGTGTATCATCTATCGCCTACCTTAAATTGTTACAATCTAATTTTTTAAGATTCTGATCAATAAGCAATCAGTAAAGATGATAATAATAATAATAATAATAATAATTGCTTACACTTACAGTATATAGCGCTTTTCTGGACACTCCACACAAAGCACTTTACAGGTAATGGGGACTCCCCTCCACCACCACCAGTGTGCAGCCCCACCTGGACGATGCGACGCAGCCATAGTGCGCCAGAACGCTCACCACACATCAGCTATCAGTGGGGAGGAGAGCAGAGTAATGAAGCCAATTTATAGATGGGGATTATTAGGAGGCCATGATTGGTAAGGCCAATGGGAAATTTTGGCCAGTTACACCCCTACTCTTTTTGAGAAAGATAGGCTATAAAAATGTTTATTAAGATTTTCTCTCAGCTGTGTCACACAGCTTTTCTTCTGCAAATTAAACTGTATTAACAGTCACAATTGTCAGAATAATAGAAACATAGTAGAAGCTTTGAGAGCATTGGTGATGCTCTTTATACATACTTTAACTTGTGATTGTATCTAAGACATCTGAACAATAGGGTATACTAAAATATTTTATACAGTACTAAGTTGACATTTAATCCATTCATCCATGATGTTCCATGAAGTGAATAGCATTTGCTTTTTAAGAAAAAGTTGAATCCATATCTTTGAAGATCACAAATAGTGATTGAGTAAAAATAGCCTTTTGTTCAAGCCCATTCTATTGCAGTGTCATTTACTGTAGGAGCGAAGAAAGTAACACAGGGATAATGTTCTGTCATATTACCTATTTCAAAAAATAATTTTCAAAGGAACTTAGAAAAACAAAGGGATTTGAATCTTTACATTATTTGACATTTACTGCAATAACTAAAGCACAGACTGGCTATAGACAAAAAGTTAAAGCTACTATTTCTTAACTGTCAAATTAAGATTAAGACACATGGAAAGTTCAAAATAGCTTTCCACACTGACAGTGTAATGACAATGTATTGACAATGTTAATGCTAATGAGGAAGTGTTAATTTTGGTTCTAGATATTAAACGATTTAATGAACTGACTTTAATTATAGGTGTAATTACAGATGTACTATCTGACATTTCTGGCTTAAAAGGGGCATCAGTGAAATCTGATACTACTTAACATCTTCAAAGCTGCTTCTGTCACAATTATTTTTACCTGTGATGTAATATTTTCAGGTGATTTAAAGATCTGGATAATCTGGCTCAAACCTGTGCTCATGGACCTCAGCCTGCATGCAGGGGAACACTGGAACCCCCCTTCCAATCACTCTCAATGTCAAAATAAAAGTGTACAGGAAAAAGAAATGACTCAAAATTAGGGGTAGCAGAATATATTGATTATTCGATCAATTCTCCAGATCTTTAAATCATCTGAAAATATTACACTTCCTCATTAGCATTAACATTGTCAATATCTGAGTGTGGAAAGCTATTTTTAACTCTCCATGTGTCTTAATCGTAATGTCACAGTGAAGAAATAGTAGCTTTAACTTTTTGTCTATAGCCAGTCTGTGCTTTAGTTATTGCAGTAAATTTCAAATAAAAAAAAACACACAACTGACTCTTCCAAATTGGGTATAACAAAATAATGATCAATCCTAAATTTGGAAGAAAAAAGCATTTTACTTACTAACTGATAAGCCGCTTCAATGTTCCATTCAGTTCAGTTTAATACAAGCTTTGTTATCCTTTTGGGAAACTTTGTTTTACAGCACAGTCCAATTCCAAATAGCAACAAAGAAAGATAAACATTACCAACAAAGAAGACAGTACAGCAGTGTTTCAGGAGACAGAAGAATTACATTCCATACGACTCTTGATCTGCCCCAATAGTTTTTACTGCTTATCTGCACTAATTTCCCCAGCCTTTTACAATAAACAGCACTGGTGTTGCCAGGCCAACAAGGGAGACAGTACAGTATGTTAAAACACTTTCAATAAATTATATGATTTTTCATTTTTAACATTTGTGGTATATGTGGGCTACAATTATGAAATTGCATATACTGTAGCAGACTTCAAAGTGATGAAAGTTTTTTATCTAAGCTACAGATCTTTCAAAGGGACGCTATAGCATAAATAAAGACAGAGAAATATAGTAAGGAGCTAAAGCTGGCAGAAAAGAAGGGATGCATTCAATGCTATATACAGTATGTTGTGATGCCATCTTCTCCCTCTTACAGTATATTATGGAGGTTGTTTCCACATAAATAGGAGACAAATGTATTTCTGATATCACTAAAACAGTTTTACAATAAAAATATTTTTAGATTATTTTTGTGTCAAATATACAAATATAAGAAGTAGTGTCCCTTTCAGAGTTCTGAAGAATGACTTTGTCTCTTCTGTGGTTCTGTGTAAAGAGCTTTACAGTAAGTGACTTCAAATCAAACCTTTTAGTTCTTATTGGGAGAAAGAAGGCAAGTTGGGACAGGAAGAGGAGCTGGTGTGTTCCATTTGCATACATGATACTATTTTAATTGTTGATTTGGGTTTCAGACTTCGTTACAAGTCACATCTCGCTTCAGTTCCTTGAAGCATCCCTGTCTGAAATGTCATTTCTATGTTCTGCATTTTTCCCACTTTATTCAATTTAGATGTTTCTTCCAGTTTGGACTATATCATAATATCATTAAACAGAGCTAGTTGGGAGAGCTATTATGTAGTGCACATTTAGTAAAGCTAGGAAACTGGCAGGTATTTCTGAGCCAGATGGGATTCTGAATGCGGGTCTGATGTTAACACACCAGGTGGCTGTCATGCCAGAAACCATATTACACTAGATATATATAAACTAAAAGGAAAGCTGTGAACTTGTTCTACCAAAATGTTCTACCATTAATATTAAGATTATTGCCAGTAATCATTAGTATCATTAAATATTTGTATTATAAGAATGACTGCCATGCTTCAAGAACTGAAGCAAAGTCTTTGGTTCCATATCATAATACTTAAAATAATGCTAAAAATGCAAGGCTTCAGGAATGTGACTTCTGTGACATACTGTAAGTAGATACAATGTTTCCTTGTCTGTCTTGTGTCATGGTCTGTTCAGGAGGATTAGGCGGGAAAGGAGAATGCTTAATGCCTATGACGACTCATTCAATTCTCCTGAAAGGTACATTAGAAATACAGTACTGTACTGTACGTGCTGCCCTAGATATACTGTAGATTAGAAATGCATATAGAGATTCCAGGTAACTTTGTAGATTAAACAGACATCTTAGATTTACAGCTGTAACCTGCTTTTAGTGATCTGCTTTCAATGTATCAGGCTGTCATTTTTTTCAGCACCTACTGTATGCCATCTTCTTTTTTTAATGTTCTTCACACACTGAGAAAACGCGCGGTTTCTTCTGCAGAATACAGTAGCCTGGAAATTCCTGTAAACCTAAAATTGTCATTACTTTTCCAAAAGATGAGAAAACACTTTTAGAATTACTGTTATTATTTTAACAGTTGTTAGTAGTAAAAATCTTGATTATGTTTTTTGTTTTCATTTTTTATTTTATCTAATTATTTGTTATTTATTTCTATATAAGTGAAAGTAACTTTAATATTCATTATTTAATATACAGTACTGTATGTACTATAATATATTCATTATTTTAATTCTGTGCACAGCAATTTTTCCCATTGTCATAAATGTTGGTAAATACAAATATCTATGATATTGCCTATGTAGCCTTAAGCCTTTTAGATCAAATTATAATTGAAAGAGTAAGCAGGCTGAACATACTGTAATTCTCACCAGCTGGTCAACACTTGTTTAAATAAAGATGGGATCCAATATTTCAATATGCCAGGAGAGATAATGTAATCTGAAATAAGCGTTGGATGTTATATAACCACTTATTTCTTTAGGAAATGTAAGACTGCATTTAAATACAAATTCATCATGCAAAGATTTAAAAACCTAAACCTCAAGAAAATGTCAATGAGGTCAGAAGAGACAGAGTCCTCAATACATCAATGCAATTAAATGAAATTAATTATCTGACTAAAACTAAATTATCTGACAGAGTACAGTATGTGATATTTTTGTGATTACATGTGAATGGAAAAAATAATAACAACACAGTTTTATTTAAAACGTGAATGCATATGAGAATTGCTTAAAAGAAATGCCAGGTCTGTCTATGTAAAAATGCCTCTTTCCTGTTGACAATTACGAATTTCCTTGTGAAATTTTGTATGTACTTTAAGGTGTTAGACACATACTGTATGTTCAACATGCCATTTGATGAGCACAACTACAAAACTAGCCTGATCAGTATGATTGAAATCAAACTATTGCTACTGTATACGTAATTCTGGGAAAATCAGTGGTGATGGAGAGGGAGAAGATTATTATTTTGATTGTTAATCAATTATAAATGTAAAGGTTGAAGGTCTGAACCTTACTCCCCCCTTTTTTCATTTTAGACAGAAGCTGGTGAGAACTAGTCTCTTTCGACTGACTGTACAGTAATTAGATCAACTCTTTTTTATGCCAGTTTCAGGCATGTATTATTATTCTTCAAAGTACTGAAAAGCTGATTACTCTCCCCAGCATTGATAAGGCTGAAATCTTGAGAAAACACTGGTTAAGGACCCTCTCACACTAAAGTAGTGCTGATGCCTTTCTGTTGAGAAGTTTGTTTTTCAGGCATTTTCTTTCCGCACTCTTCTATATCTGTATTCCCAGTAGACACAACCTTTTAATTCCACATAATGTGTTTCTCTTTTCAAAGATGGTACAATGGACCTAGCACTTGGTCAAATCATGTAGTGAATGGTACATGTGAGGATTACAGGTAAGCAGAGTGGTGGCATTAGTGTCAGTGTTCAGCTTTCTCATAGAGCTGGCAGCATTCTTATGCAAAGCAGCAGCTCAGGAAAGTCAGCTGCTGTTTGCATGATGACTGCAGAGTGCTGTTTTGTTGCCAGTGTGCCGTGTTTGCCCTGATCGTATCAAAGGAATCTTCTGACAGCGAAGCGGTGAATGGTTTACTTAATCGGAGAGGCGTTATTGTGGATCTCCAAGTAGCATGTCCATGATTTACTTTTTGAAATTGAAAACTTTATTTATTTTTCCTTTGAGTCAAAGTCATTGGCTTTCTCTTAAGATGCTTGAGATTCAGTTAATGTGCACCAACATTGAAAGTCACAGTAATATAAGAAAGTACATCTGCAAACTTTAATAATCAGTGCAGCTGGCATTACCTGCTAGATAATTGACCATGGTGTATAGGTCATCTTCTGATGGTATCAATTACACTGAGCTTCAAAAGAAACTTATCACTTAAAAAATGCAGCAATTTCATAAAGTTTTTTTTTATCAGGAAAACACTTTTTTTGTAGGCAGTGCACTGACATTGATCAGACACAGTAAATTCATAATGCTGAATGCCGATGACTGTCATCAAAATACAGTAGTTGATCTGTGGCAGGTCTGCTGTGAAAGTCACGGGCTGATCTTGTAAAACTGTTGTCGGAAGCAATATAAGCTGTACATCTTACCAGGCTGCAGATGTTGTTTTGTGGGATTCTTTTCCTCTTCTTTTCTTCTTGTAGAGCCCAGACAGACACATGCCTGTCATCCTAGCTCATCCCACTAATGTTCAATGATGTAGAAGTCTTTTGAGAAGGGCATCCACAGCATAAATGTCACATTCTCTTCTCCCAAGCAATCTGTTATTACTGCATATGAGCAGCTTGAGCATGTGTGCTGTCCTGCTGGAATGTTGTCACACCAGGACGGATCCACATGACGGGCAGGAAATGAGGTCCCAGGGTTTAATCAGTGTATCCTAGTGAAGTCAGATTACCATCAATCGCTACAAGAGAAGTACGGTAGTGACCAGACACTCCTTGCAGAACATCTCCTTTGGACCTACAGTAATTGGAATAAATACTGAACGAGTTAAAGCAATATGCATACATAGAATAATGAGTTTCTTTTGATGCTCTATGTACAGTATGTTCCCCTTTAATTATAAAATCTTAACTCAAGTTTATGATTACGTCGCATTCCCATTTGATGGGAAGTCTTTACAGTGTGTCTATTTTAGCCAAGGTAGCTTAGCATTATACTAAATAGGGACTGTTCATATATTTAGTGAATCATTTTGTGGTCTGTAAAAATGCACAATCGTTCTGAAGCAATTTAGAAATGCAATACATATTTGCATGGGTTGGTATTAACTTTGTAGTTCTGGCCCATTAATACTGTACAGTATGTTTGATATTATATAAAGAGAACTCATGACAGACCTCTAGAAACTGTTAGAGCTCACACCCTGTTTTATGCACTTGTCGTTGGCTTCTCTATGGGCAATCACAAAAAGTTTTTCACTTTCAAAATGTGTGCTTGCTAGCTAGACTGAAAGTGCCAAACTGATGTCTGTACACGTTAAAGTCCCAAAGGTCCACTGTTTAAATACATTGTGCAGAAGCCATGTCTTTGCCATGATAATGTGAGATGTCTCTGTGACATTCATCTGCCCAGAACAACCCTGCTCAAACACAGAAGCTATTAAATTACAGGAATTAAGTTTTGTAGGACCATCTATACAGTAAGAGTAACAAATGACTTCTAGCACAACCTGTGTACCATGGATATCCTATAAATCCAATTACAGTTATCAGGCATCCCAACACGACTAACGTCATAAGCCAGTGTTAAATGTACTGTATGTTGGGCTACACAGCTACAAATATAATTGGGTTCTCTAATTTTTGTCATGAATCTAGGGTAGGTTTTTGAGACAGTTTCTGTACATGTGCTATATTTTAAATGGCAGTTTATAGTCCAATATAGAATACAGCCTATACTGTATACACGATTGGAAACTTGGTCAGTTTCTGCCTATTACTGTTTACATTTACTTTTACATTTACATTTTGCATGAGAAAGCCATGATAATTATAAACTGTATCTTTACAACACAGAATAATGTCCTTTATTTTCTTTCACACAATTCACTAAAGTTGAAACTGGTAAAACAAAAGACATCAAAGATAATTGTTAATTTATGTAACGAGAGTATCTTCAGATACTTAACCAACAAGAAAGACCTAACGAACAATTACAGTACATTTCAAGTTGTATGCGTTTAAAATTGTATTTCCAATGTATCGGTTTTGTATTTTGTGTTTCAGACTTTAAAAAGGAGATGTTACCATTCCCAATTGCTTCTCTGAAACAAGTTGCCAATATTAAATCTAAATTCTAAATTCTAAGTTTAAAATGGTATAGTTTCATAACAAGTATTTTAAACAATGCATCCTCTGTTTATCTGCAGTTCTAGTTATGACAATTCATAGTGCAACAATAGTGGACTGTGTATCCTGAAACTCACAAGCTAAAACACACAAATATACAGTACCAATCTGTTTTGTGGAGACTAGCTAGATCCACGCATTCTGGCCCTGACTGAGTGCAAGTTTGTCTTACTAATGTGACTAAACAGCAAAGTTCATTTATCTAGCAGGAAATGTCCAAGGATAGAAATTCAACAGCCTTCCACGGACACTGACAGGTATTAATTACTGACAAATAGCTGAAGTAGTTCCCAGTAATAGTAGACATTAGATTTATCCTGCCTCACTTGTAATGTGCTCAGTTCAGGTTTATTTTTGCAAGACTGTTGTTCAAAAGTACTGTAAAGCAACTGTTTGCCCTTTTCCTTGAAAGTAAAGCCAAACACCATCTTCCCTTTTGACTTTTCTTAAAATAAAGAAAAGGAAGACTTAATTTTCAGTCAGTGCAGAACTAAAGCTTTAAAGTAATGGTTATAGAAGTTGTTGTGTGTTGTGTTTTGTAATGCTGCTAGTTTATAAAATACTTAATATTGTTTTTATACAGTAGGTCAGGCTTTAGCATTTTAAAATAAGTATACTTATAACTAAAGATGTCTCTGTTTAACATTAATTTACTGTTACTGGCAGTTAGTAGATGGATACTGGTTTTTGGCCAGCTGGCTGGAGTTGAGGTTGCAGGTTAGAAGAGCCACATGGCTTTGTTTTAAGACCGGGTTCAACTGGCAGGATAAGGGAAATATTTAGATGTAAATTAATGTACTGTTGCTAAGTACCAGCATAAATCATGTTCTGCTGTTATAGAGGTTGTAATTAATTTTTCTCATCTTACATAACAGACATAAAACATTAAAAAGGAAAAATAACATGAGAACTGAGAAACTGTAGAGCGTTTTTTTTCTATCAAAACATCCAAACATTGGGATCATTCATATTTAAATGTATTGTTTACAGTGTGGATGGAAAGGGGCGTACAGTTGCTTGATGTTTGTTAAAGGGAGTTGAAACATGTACAGTACAGTGCATATGAAAATCATTTAGCACTGTTCAGTTTGATTATTCTAATGTAACATGCTAATTCTAGCAGAAAAACATCTGTCACTTTAAATGATGTCAGAGATACTTGTTTTCTCAGCTGATCTCAGTAACGGAAAATCCATTTTATTCATAGTAATTTCAAATTGTCTATCATTTACAACTTAATCCAGGTGGACAGTGGTAAATGACATATGCTGTGTATCAAAACAATGAGAATGGATTTTGTTTGAGAGTTTTGATTTTGCTATACTTATGAAGATCTTTTAAATTATATGGACTTTTCATGTAATCTGTGTAATTCCTGTTCAGTATTTACCAAAGTCTGCTTTCCAATTCCTATATAAAGAGAGACAGTGGAAGCTTTGGCAGAATTACAGTCACACTCTGAAGCTGAACAGCCTGATCCAGAAGAAGACACGAGGTAATAGTTTAGTTTAGTAAAGACCCTTTTCGTGTTCTAGCTGATCGGTGCATTCACTGACATTGAATCTAAAACAAATAAGTACTCATCATCTACAGAAGTAATAAGAAGCAGAAAGCTACAGGAACATATTGTCCTGACATTTTTAAACCCTGTTTTTTAATATAAAATAAATAATAGTCTTTTTGCTGTTTTTGATTGATTTGCCTTTTATATTATAGATTGGTTGGTTTACTTATTAATTGATTTGATTGATACAATGTCACTTGTATGAATGCTTTCAATGACATACCAAAGACTGTGAGGTTTGAGCCTTTTGATATATTACAACCTCTGTTTCTTACTGTTACACATTTCCTTCTGCTCATGGCTTTAAGAGTCAAGCCAACTCAGTTAAGAGTTGGTGGTTATTTATTGCTGAAATTTGTAATGACAGGTTTATAATGAGAGAGTACTGCTGGACTACTTTTCACAAAATGGGTTTATTACATGACCTTTATGTCTTTTTCTTTATTATACAGTATATTCCTTCTTTTAAACCTGAAAATTCAATGAAGGCCTGGTTGTCACTTAAAGGTTGGATAGCTGAAAAATATATTTCATCATTCAGTTAAAAAAAACTGGGTCAGCACAGATAAAGCACAGTGCTCTTGTGAAGGGATCTTGTGTTCAACAAACATCGAGGAGATACTTTTAAAATACACTGCTTGATAGCCACATATTGCCCTTAAAAAAAGGTTTCTGCATTTGAAAACTGGGCTGTGTGTAACCATTTAGAAATCACATAATTTTCCATCACCCACTCATTGTAAAGGTAAATAAAACATAATCTATTTAATAATAATATGATGATGCTTACAGTACATCATGTACAACCTTAATACTTCCCTCCACCTTAATGATGAATAATCTTACTGGATTTCCAATTGTCCGCTATTTTTCAACAAGTATATCTTTTGTATTGTGATTATAATGATAAAAACTGGTTATATCACACAGATGTTTTCAGAGACTTAAAGCATGATTGGCTCACTGGTCAGAGATGCCACCCTTGAGCTCAGGTTTTAAAACAATACTTTTCATACTGTTAGATATTTAGTTTGATACAGTGTTAAATGCTTATAACCAGCTTTAAAACATTTGTTCAGTTTGATCAAATCTCAAGTGCCACCGTGTCTAATTTTATCTCTGGAAAGAGCAACCTGCAACAAAATGGCATACAATATCTGCTATGCCTTCACATTGAAGCAGTAATTTGTAATTGCATACAGTATGTGAAAACAACATTATCAGCATTTGTATTTAATTACTAATTGCCAAACCAGGGCTGAATGGCTCCTTTGTAACTTTTTTATGTATGTCTAAAGTCTGATTTGAACCTGTTATTTTTGCTCATATTATTATCAAATTATCATTCAATGCATCTTGGATGATTTTAGCCACAATTGGTCCAAACTAATGATTGTAAAGAATCTACAGATATAAACAGAACACATGTTTTATATAGAGCAAAGCACAATATACAGTCTACAGCATCTGAAGTAGCCGATATCTTTGTGTTTTGTCAGGCAGTATATTTTGTGTTTTTGTTTAGTTTCTGGAGTTGCAAATGGCACTGTAGGAGGATAGAAATCATATATAAACACAACTATGCATTAATAATACACTGTAGTTATACAGTATATGAGAACAAACCAACCTTTGATAATAAACACAACAATTCCTGTTTGACAAGTTATTGGTCTATTCATATTTTTTATATTTATATTTTTATAAAGAATTTATAAATGGAATTCACAACCCGTTGTAGAACATTTCTTTCTAATAACTGGTATTTCCAGGAAATCAGGATTTCAGGTGTATGTATATCTTACATTTTTCTAAGAGCTATAATTTTACATAGGTCTAAAAGCATTTATATTGTACTGTATGTGTTTTCCTAAAGTTTAGCAAGGTGGTTGTATACAATTTTCTACACTGAGCAATACGTACAGTGCGTTGTTTCTTTTTCATTTAATGCTATTGTTTCAGCTCAGGGGCTGTCTTTATTTTCCCGGTGGACATTTCTGATATACTTTTACAATGGATCACAAAAAAAAGAAAACTTTTTTTCTTACAGCTCACAGAAGATGAGGATCCCAGAATTTCCTGTTTTTAACTTTTGTGTTGTTGTTTGACCAAAAATGGTATTTGACTGCTGACTATTTGATTGCTATGGCTCTTTCAAACAAAAACTCTTTTTAGCATTTTGTAAAATATATGGCATTCTACATTTCAGGAATGAATTGAAGATTTAAACTACTGTTTGTTGCTATGGGGTTACTGTAGAAAATGCAAATCTTTAACCGTATTGACAAAGGCATTGGAGGTATAACAATATTTATCTGGCTGTACCAGTGATTCCCAAAACAGGTCTTGGTGGACCACAGTCTCTGCTGGCTTTTATTCCAATGATCTCTAACTCTCCAGTGCTAATTGACGCCTTTATTTGATGTGCTTGCTTTTTGTATATACCACACTTCCAGGGGACTGCTGTACTTCCAATCACTTCTGCATACTGAACTTCAAGATGTCTCTCCTTAGGTTACTTGCTGAAAACAAGCTCCAATTGGAAATTTGAAATTAATTAGCCTGCAATTATGAACAAGCTTGGGGCAAAACACAGAGGATACTGGGGTTCCATAGGCATGGCTTGGGGTTATGACAGCATTTAAGTCATACAATGTAAAAGAGTGGGGGCACTGTGGTACAGGGCAAAGCTTAAAAGATTCAGACGTTTTGAATCATGAACTTAAACACATTTTGCACACATATGAAAGTCAGGCAATTCACTAGTAAGATCTAATTTACAACAATATCTAGAGTTTCGGTCACCAAGTTACTTTAAAGATATTACTGCTCTAGAAGAAATCCTAAGAGGAGTGAAGTGAAACTTTCCCAGGCTCAAAGAAATGTCCTACACAGTTAGAACTAATCTTTTTAGTCTTGAACATAGAAGACCTGATTCAAGTATTCAGTATTCCTCAAAAGGACTGACAAAGTCAACCAATCGAACTGCAGCTCAGACTCGACGATGAGCTTGAACCAGAGGATACATGTGACACAAGTGACAACTACTGGGAGATGCATTGAAAACTGAGAACAGGAGGAGCTGTTTTGCACAAATCTGTGTTGGAGTCTGGAACAAGCTACCCAGCCAGGTTGTCAAAAAATGACAGCCTGGATTTTTTGTTTGAGAAACAGCTGCAGGAGATCCATGTTTAAATTCACTGCTAGGAACCGAACTGACCAGATTTCATGCTCATGTAGCTGAATGGTCTCCTCTGGTTATCTTTTTATTTCTTATATAAACTCATCTCAGATTTGCCTAGTTAAGTAATAGTGTTTTTTTTTCCTTGTATTGGTGATTTGATGTTATCAGAATGTACAGACTAAAATTCACAGCCAGATCATTGCAAATGTGTTGCACTAATAGGTGTATATTGCACTGTGTATTATATCGATTGCTATGTACACCCCCCCAAAAGCAGCGTTCCCTCAAAGTGCACAGTGCAGTCACAATGACCCCAGGGCTGGTCCACTCAGCCGGCTGCTGCTCCACAGGCGTTTCGCCATGCAGGGATGACCTCGTGCCATGTGATGTGCCGTATGTTGTTTGCTCTAGGAGCTGGGTCAACTGAGTGGTTTTCTGAATAACATTGCAGGAATTGCGAAGCCCTGGACAGACATGAATGTCAAAGGTCCAGATCCACAGATCAGCGCCCTGTCCTAGAGCGGACCGCCTCCCGCTCCCGGTCCACTGAGCGCCCCGACTCAAACCTCATGAGGTCGATGCCATCTTTACCGTCTGGAAGATCTGCCCCTCCCTCACCTGCCTTGACGAGGTGACCCAGACAACTCAAAAAAGCCCAACTAATTCAACCCCGTCGCCACTCCCCCTCCACTCTTCCTCTACACAACTCCCCCTGCCAGCTCACCTTTTATTTTCCTGTAGTATAAGTGCTGTATTTTTTCCATCTTAGACTAGCCTCTAGATACTGTAGATACTAACGTTCTTTCTTTTACAAACACACACACACTACTTATATTCTGTACGGATATAATGGTGTGGGATTATCATTGTTGTTTCTTTACTAACATAACTAAAGATTTTACAGCATCTGTTTTGTTTTATTTTCTTCCTTTTCTGTGGTTCATTAGGAATAAGCTGGGTAGTGTCCTGCATTTACACTGTAAACCCTCATGGCTACCTGCCTTTCTTGCAGCTTAAGACTCTGACGCCAGTGTTTTGACATTTGACATCACCTTTGTTGCAGATTTCATAATACCTTTCAATAACGGGATATAGCAGAATGTTAAATCAGATTATGTGCAGCAATCGTACTGCTTGTGGCTAATCTACTGACTGTGCTCTTAATATGTTCAACAGGTAGCAAATCTTTGTCCATAGAGACTTTGATGAATGTTATTGATGCTGCCTGTGTATTGAAAATATTGAAAATTTAGGAATGGATGTTTTAGTTTGCGTATGGAGTTTATTTTGAAATGCTCATGATTATCCGTTTACTATTATTGATGAAGCAAAGACGCGATACAAGTGAATAGCAGTAAAGGTGCTATGAATGTTGTTGTGCTCCATCTTGGTTTATCTCATCTGCCATTTTCTAATTCATTGCTCAGACAAAATGTAAATAATGAAGCTGAATCGTAAGTAAATAATGTAGTTATGACTAGATCATTTTATTTAGAGGTGCGCTATATATGACTTTCATTCATTTCATGTAAAAGGTCATATACACCTCTCTCAATTAGCAAAACCAAAAATACCTAACTCTCTTGCACTTAATCACTTTGTTTTCATATGATACGATTATTTCCTATTTTGGCACAGATTAATGTATTTTAATTAGATTATGATGTGATTAATATATATTTCTTTATCTGCTATGCTGAGTTCAGACTTTGCAACAAATCAGAGGCCGTGATCAGAGGTCTTATACTGCAGCTGATCCACCTGGCCCAGTTTTCATTCCTCCGGTGTTTTACAGTGCCCTGCCCCTGGAATTCTTTATTGACAGCAATTATTTACCAGAGCAAAGTGTGATGCAATTGATTTTAATGAAGTGTGCAAACCATTTACATTTCTCAAAATGCAGTTTGTATATGTACACTGTATGTGTGCATATTTTTATGCTTTTATATGTGATCACATACAGCATTCATCAACATTTTGAAAATGAGTGTTTCTGGTTTTCCAAATCTGTTGCATTTAAGAAAAAAATGATGAGTTCGCTAGAAATTCACAGCATATCTTTTTTAATTATGCAGATTTTCAAGTGTACAACATTATTATTCAGACAACTCTTTGTTTTCAGGCAATATCTTTTCAACTAAAATGTACAGTATGCATTTGAATAGAGTGACTGAGTGTGTTTTTCTACTTTTCTAATAGCTGCCCTTATGAAAGTTTAATATGGTTCGGTTTGCAAGGATGCTCACATGGTTTTACTCTGACCTAACCATGGATCATGAATCCTAGGGAATCCTGTGATACCCTGAACAATGAGAATATCATTATAAAACTGTCTAAGGAATGTTTCTGCTACACCATGATATTCCCATTGTCAAATGTAGTAAAACATAATCAAACTATTAAAAAAAAACATCCATGGGCGGTATGCAGTAAAAGCAAGAAAATAAGATGAATGCCCACTTTCTAAAATCATTAGAACTTGTTAATGTTTCAGGAGATGCAAGGCTTCATCATCAAGGTCTACCAGTAAGACAAAAATATTTTTGGACAGGAAAGAGTGTAGATCCAGCTCATCTTAATACATTTACTGTAGTTTAACCTTATAATAATAATAATAATAATAATAATAGCTTACACTTATATAGCGCTTTTCTGGATACTCCACTCAAAGCGCTTTACAGGTAATGGGAACTCCCCTCCACCACCACCAGTGTGGAGCCCCACCTGGATGATGTGACGGCAGCCATAGTGCGCCAGAACGCTCTCCACACATCAGCTATCAGTGGGGAGGAGAGCAGAGTAATGAAGCCAATTCATAGATTGACCATTGGTTTTATTCATTCTTACTGGGCAGCACCTCAAAAAAATGTGGGTGTGCATTCTTCATTTCTCTTAGCAGTCTACAGTAAAACTATGTGAAAATCCTATGCTGAATCTACAGCTGTACAACGCCATAAGAGTGGTGTTAGGATAAACTAATTAGAGCAACCGAGCTCCCATTTTCTTCAAATTCTGAATTAATTTTTTTTCCAAAATCCTGTTTTGCATCCTCATATACGTCATGTGCATGTAATATATGTAAATATACTGTATTTTGCACAGGTGTATTTATGTATGGATACATGCACATACTCAACTTGTGTTTTTTATCAACATCTACTGTATAACATAACATTCCAACATATAATTTGTATACCTTTTCACTAACAATATAGCTTTAATTGACAGGAAGACAAACAGTGATTGCAGGAGTATGACCAAATAAAGTATATACTGTAGTTTTTCATGACTGAATTACTGTATATACACTGACAGTCTTAAAGTATTTTTATAACTTAGTTCTCTTCTGTGTTAAAACACAGTGTGAATAGCTGTGTACAAAGTTATTAATGCCTCTTCACTGCAAACTTAAAACTAAAAGTGCAACAAATCATCTTTTATTTTTTAAAGTAAGACTAAAAATATATCACAGCAGAAAAAAAGAAAAAAAAACTTGGCAAAAAGTCAACCTCTGTGCATGAAATATGAAGTAGGATGTACTATATTTGGTCAATATTCATAAACCCAGTTGGATTAAACCACTTTTCAGAAGAAGAAGAGACGCAACTGGGAGCTTTATTCAAACTAATGTAGAGAACAGCTATATTTTGTTAGAATGGACAGGATTATAAGAACCGATCACTGTAATCCAGTTTGAATTAATCATGATAAAACTTGTGGGATAAGTATTTTCTGTAGGCATGTTTTTTACAGTTCATCATATTTTAAAATGACAATTATTGCACTTCTACTTACATATACTGGATGATTTACTACCAGAAGTGAGATGCAAATGAGATGAATCTGTTCCTGGGTACAAGCCATGTTTTTGCAAAGGCACAGCCAATACTTAAACAATTTTTAACTATAATACCATGTTATTATCAATTAAGGATTATTATTAAAAGTTAACAGTCATTTATTATTCATACTAATACTGTGCTTAAGCAGTTTCACTTATAATACCTTTACTGCAGTTTTAAGCACTGCCTTCACAAAGCAGATATTCCAGTTACAGTCATACTGTAGGTGGAGCCTTGGGATACACTTTAGGAAGCCTGGAGCAATTCTAAGGTATATTTAGTTGATTAAAGGTCTAAAAGTAATCACACAACACACGTTTATGGTCATGCAATCACTGTTTAGTTTTCTTCTGGTGAAAATCCGTTTCAACTAATTTTGTAAGCAGACAACAAATTTGAGCACCTTCACTGTTGCGTACGACAATGTTTGTACATATATGCACCGTATGTATATGTACAGTAAATGTTTCAATTCTACACTCCATCGTAGTTCTGGAGCTTGTATAGTAAAATCAATCTGTTTTATAACTATTCATCCATGTCATGTTTTGTCCTAAGGTGTGTGTTTTGGCTTTTGTTGTTGCTGGCTTTTTTTTTTCACTGATAACTGGTAAGGAAAAAAAACTCTTTTCCTCTCACACAGCAGTACTGTGGAATCACTTGGTGCTTGAGAAAATTAGGCTCTCCCTCCCGAGGTATGCTTTTGAGGGAACCCTGAGCGCTGCACCCCGCATCGCTAACTGCTTTGTGTCCTGCAGGGCACACCCACGTAGCGGATCGGTGCAGACTAGCCCCACAAGTACCCCCATGGCCGGGCGAAGAGGGAGGCAGCTGCCACAGCTTCCTGCGAAGGGCTCGTTGGAGAGAAGTAAGTGCACGGCTCTTTTCAACAAGTCTCTTGCCTGCACCTTTAGACTGAGCAAGAGGAATAGCTCTGTGAAATACTCGCCAGCTGAGCTGCGGTTTGGCGCTTGACGTTGCTTATCACAGTTAAAAACGAGAATGGATTCTGTCGGTCTGTTTGTTTGGCAGTGTTGATTAACAACACAGATCTCTTGAAGTACCATTGGTGGTTGTATTAATATAAACAGCGATGGCTGTGGTGGGTTCTTGATCAGACCCTTGAAGCTTGTCTGTTGTTTTTTTTTTTCTGACAAACAAAAATCTGGGTTAAAAAATGTGCAAAACTGTTGCTGCTAAATAGAAGCAATGGTTTAACTGGTCCTGGAAAATGCTTGCTGTCATTGTGTGGTAGGCTGGTATATTGTAGTAACGGATGAGAAAGCTGTATTTATATAATGGTTTATGTTAGCTGCTTGGGTACAAGAAAAATAAAAGGAA
This sequence comes from Atractosteus spatula, assembly GCF_055471065.1. Lineage (NCBI taxonomy): Eukaryota > Metazoa > Chordata > Actinopteri > Semionotiformes > Lepisosteidae > Atractosteus > Atractosteus spatula. The sequence continues at coordinate 37,310,766 of NC_142717.1, read as the reverse complement.
AAGATTTGTTCTATTCCCTGTTGGAAGGTACAGTTGGCATTGTAATAGAGTATATGTTTTCGCATATGCAATTTGGAAAATTGGAAAATGCAATTTTATACTGTATATTTGTCATTATCACTGGAATACCCTAAAATGAGTTTATCTTTTATAGAGATTCATACTACTGCTGTTAATTAATTTTCTTTAATTTCTTATTAAACATTTCTGCTTTGGTTCCTTTTTCGTTTCTTCCCAGAAAATGGAGACGAAGGATTAGAGCCTTATGAAGGTCTGTAACTAAAAGTCTAGGTTTAGTTTTGCAGACAGAGTCTGAGAGAGCTCAGTTTGCAAGAGTAAACCCATCTGCAATAGGTGTTAGCTGGTTTCATCAGACTCAGCTCACTCTGCTCCCATTTTGTCCAGCTTGAGTTTTTGCAGTGATACAGTATTTCTGCCTTTGACTGCATGAAACCAAGCGATGTCTGTTGCGGTTTGTTCTTGTCTTTTGTTTGAAGTGTGTGTAATAGCATCGTTGGACTTAATCTTGTCAATGTCATGATTTCTACTCTGTCCAAACACTTTTTTCCTGTTAACTAACATTCGCTAACATGTTCAACATTTCCAAAGCTGTGAGACATTACACTATTTTGCATTTCTAAGAGGTTAGTTTACTGGGACCAGTCTCCTTGATTCAAAGGACAAAATACATATTTCATCCCTCTATAGGACCTAACCAGATTTCTGCATTATAAGTATAAGATGTAGTTTTGTACGTACAATGCAACACTTATTTAAATGGAATGTAGGGTTGCTAAGTTAAGGCTTGATTGTTTTTATGTAGCAGCTGTTATCTGGGTAAAGTTGTATTTTATACAGATTTTGATTTATTGTATTCCTCGTTTAATTTATGACATCACATTAAGCGAAACCATTTCTACTGAATAACGTTTGCTGTACAGTTGTTTATCTGTTTTTATCATAGCTACAAATGAAATTGTGGTAAACTGACTTTGGATTTTCATTCAGATTTTCAGAAATAGTGTATTTTTAGTCATGTGACATACTGTAATAGGTCAACCTTCAATTATACAGTAAGTACTGTAAATACAACTAACTATAAGTTCAAAGTTGTTTAAGGAATGGTTGGAAAGGTAAATATAGTGTGATAGTACTGTTTGTAAGAGCTGTTCATAATATATTTATAATTTTAAGGCATCATTTTAAATACCATTAATATATTTTTTTATTTACTGTGTTTGGATAAATATTTTGCAGATAAAATTTTATGTATGCCCATGTTGCATCTGTTTCAATTTTTAAATACCAAAAAACCCCACAGTCACTTAACTTTGACAATAGTTATCTTTCTAGTAACTGTGGTACAATTACAGTATTGTTCTACTCTCTGCCATATTACAGGGTACTATTTTTAGTAAATAAAAGACAGCCCTATAACATATCAACAGTTAAAACAGTTTAACTTAATTTGTTTTACTTTACTCTCTCTTATGCCATACTATCAGGTCCCACACATTTTCAACCATCAATAACTTGAAGGCTCTGCTGATCAGCACTTGTTAATTTGTTTAGGAAAGGCTGAGTGACTACAAATGACTTTGTACACCGGACTGTCACTAACAGGAAATGAACAGATTATATTCCCATGGCAGTTCTGTTGCCAGACTTCTCCACACTGTAAATAGCATAGTGTACAAACTTTAGCACTAAATTGTAACAGAGCTTATTTGAAGAGGGACTGTTACAGTGACATAACCCTCTGCAGCTCAAACAATATTACAGCATAAACCCTCTGGGATATGTGGCTGGTCTTTTATGCTCAGTAGATTTGTATGCTTCTCTGTGGCTCCAGTGGCTAAAATACAGCCACATACTGTATGAGACAAACCATACATACAATACTGTACAGTACTGTACATACTGTACGTAATGTGTGAATGAAATGCTGTTTGTAACAGTCAGAGGTCAATATGCTGAATAGATATCTGAAATACCTGTATCTGTCACAGAATTATAGTCTTGTTAGCAACACTAACCCCAAAGAAAGATAAATGTCTTTGGCCTTCGATGTGGTTATACACTAAGCGCAAAGCTCAACAGATAGCAACACCTGCCTCGTAGCAGGCCAATTTACAGAACATTCCTGTAGTCTAAGAGCCTGGATTGGCCTAATGGCCTCCTCTTGTATGTAACCTTTCTTTTAATCTTATTACTGTAGGTTTTTCCAATTGACAAGGAACACTTTGAAAAGTTTTAGTTAAAGAAAATGAGAAGGTGAAAACAACACGTATGATGGAAATACAATTGAAAACACCGGCTTAGTGTTGCTGAGAGAATTTTTCGGTTCAAAAAGTACCAGCTCCCTGTGTTGCGTAAAGGGTTGGTTCCTCAAGACCACGTAACCTGGATCTTACGTAAATCGGAAACGACCTTTTCTGAGCCATTGGGTGAATACTGTACATATACTGTAGATAATTACCAATGTGCTTTTATGGCAGTCATCCCTTATTGCTCTAACTGTGTCGGGGAGTGAGGAAGGAGTGCCAAGAGATGAGAATTAGAGGCTCACCAAGGTTTATTGTCTTTTAACGATTAACAGGTGCTTGTGCTAATCGTGGATGGGAATAGAGAGCAAGAGAGAGAAACTAGCAGCAGGAGCTAGCCATCCACGGTGAAAGGAAAGAAAGGAAACTTGCCCAGTTTGTATAGGGGAAGAGAAATGAAATACCGATGAATGAAAAACATATTTTAAACCTATAATCAGAATAATTAAACACCAAAATATAGAATCCACTTCAAAATATACGGCAAACAAATTTGAATTATTATTAAACAAATTTAAAAAAAACGTGCACATTATTGTTCACTTGTTCACTGTACTGTTCTTAACACAAAATACCCAGCAAGTAATAAAAATAATAAAGTCACTTGGGTTCCACCCTGAAATTATTGCAATACGGATTACACATAATTTCCAATGAAAAGCACGAGATAGCATGCAAAAGATATCTACACATGCGTGAAAGCAGAGTGAGACTTAAGGGTCTAACAGAGCCCTGGTGGGGACTGCATTACAGTATGCTCCCTCCATGTTATTCATCAGTGCAAGAAATGTGCTGGACTGCTTGCACTCTTTGCACGTAACATAAACTCTCCTTATCCTGAAATTATGGGAAGTACAGTATAATTTCAGTAAATATGTAAAGTCAAATTTGCATAATTTGAGTCTTGCATAACCTGGGATGGTTTTTTACTTTGTGAAAGTTGGTCATGACACGTTTATCATTCTGTAGTCAAATCTTACCATGATGAGATCTTTGTTAGATTCATATGTTTTTACTTGCTTTACAGTGCTTTACTGTACTGTGTTGTTTTCCATAATGTCATGCTTATCTGTTTGTTTCTGGTCATGTATGGTAAAGCACATTGAGAGCATGTAAAAAGCATAAGAAAGCACTGAAAAAGTGGATGCAAAACTACTTTGAAACTTCAAAAACTAATATGATGAACTCATCATGGGACATCTTCAGTAGAGTCCATTTGTTAGTAGGAAAGACAGAAAACAGACTGTTGATTTCTGTGAATATATATTTTATCTATCGAAAAAAACTAACATGAAAACTTGATATAAAGGGATAAGTCCTGTAAACGTGTACTGTACATGTTCATGTACAAATACAGTATATGCATATGCAGTTATTGTATATGTGCATATTTATTTTTGCTTTGTTGTTGTATGCCTCTCTGCTAGTCCCTTGTCTTATCAACCATAACCATCCACTCTGTCTGTGTTTTTGTCTCATGATCTCCATGCCCACAGAGGAAGCAGGGGAAGAGAATGAGCACAGTGAGCTGCAGGGCTCAGAGTGCGAGGCAGGTGTGTCTCATAGAAATGCCTTAGCCTAGGCTCTTCCCTGACCCTGCTGGAAATTCCATACAACCGAATTCAGCAGCTGCTTGAATGCTGTCGCAACTGATAATATGCTGTACATTGGCTACCTAATAGTTTCAATACTCCACAGATAATACACAAACTTCTTCATTTGGTTAAAGATTGGACAATCCATAATGTGCATTCTTGTATTATTGCATGCATGGACTAGGTTATTTACCACTGAGAGGTGTGGACTGCAGTTAGCATTTTGAACATGTACCTGTACACTAGAATATTGTAAGAAGATAATGCCTCAATCACCTAAATTCTAGATGTTCATCTCAGATTTTTATAACAATAACACAGATTACAGGTTCTCTTGTTTCAAAACCAAGAAACCACATCTTTCAGATTATTACAGCCCTGAGATATTTCCTCTGTTGGCACATATTATTAAAATATGTAGATCTATGGTCTGATGTAGAGAAGTGCAGTACTATTAAAAAAGCTGAGAGGAAATACTGTATACTATTCATATTTTCTTTTATATTAACAGTATCTGTTTTAACAAGTTTTAATAGGTTCATTGGCAAATGCTGGAATTTCCAACAGTAAAATTATTCTCCCCTTTTTGTGCTTCTGTGTTTTTGGTGTTTTCTGTTTATGTATCCTGCATATTTGAATCTGAAATATTACTGCAATACTTTCACTTTTGGTTTGTGTTATTTAATTGCCTAGCACAGAATGCTATTTAAACCATTGTAAATGTTTCAAATAGCAGCATTTCTAATCCTCTATAATAATTTACTTAATTAATTATATTATATGTTTTATGTACAATTTTGATTTATCACCAGCAGTCTTCCTTGCTTTCATTTTCAGGAGTACAAAACCTACAGTATATACACCAATAAGGAAAAATAAATGACATTGTATACTTTTATTTTCTTGTTTTTTACCACTTATTTGTTATAAGTGGTACTGTATCCCCGACAATTATTAGTAGATCATAGTGTCTTCACTCAGTATTTTCAGATTAATTTAGAATATAAGCATTCTGTGAAATGCAACCTTACTGCACAATCACAAAATGTATTTTCTACACAACTACAACCTAATTTTCACACATGTTTTCAAAACCTGAGTGGTGTGATGCAGCTCTTAGCTTTAGTGTAGTTTACTAAGGTGGTTTAATGTGTATGTATGTGGTTTTGTCCATGAAGTATTTTATCATTCTTTAACATCATTATCTGTTTCTAAATTCCATTAAGAATATGAGGAAAAACCTCAGTGTCCACCAGTTAATGGGAGAAAAGGCAAGTTAACCAGATTCTCCTTTGACATTTTGAAGTGTGACGGTGGTTTTTCTTAGCATTGTGATTTAGAGCTGGCATGCCTTTTGATGTGTGTGATTTAAATAGACTGTTTTAGTATGTACTGTGTTGTGTATTTTAGAGCACAAATAGCTCAGTGATTCCATTTCTTTGATGGAAAAAATGAGAACCATATCATACTGTATGTTTGGTTTATGCAAATTTAGTCAAAGTATTTTAAGTTTGCTACACAGGTGTAAAATATTAAAAAGTATCTTAATGTTTGTCCTCCTATTCTACATCTTAACCCTTACACCTTAACTCAATTTAATATGGATTGATATACTCTGAAGAAACTTTATAGAACTCAGGTAAAATGTTTGAAGAATGAGCCATTTCCTTATATTTGAAATGGTATGAATTTAAAGTCAGAAACAGCGTCATGTGACATTCACAATTGAACCTATATCAAAGTAATCACAATCAGTGCAATCTAAATATAACATTTTGAAGTAGTTCTTACTACTCTCATGATTGCTTACTCCTTTCAGTGTCTTCAATTTGATAAAGGACATACAGTATATACAGTATACTGTATTCTTATTTGTTTCCCAGTTCTTGTAAGAATAAATCATGAATGCCTTATATGAAGATCCGTAGATTTACATTAATAATGTAACAGTAGAAACATCCAATTCATTGAAATATCACAAGGCGTAGGAAGTTAAGTGATGCTGCTTTGTGAGGGAAAATGTTTTTCTTCAAAATACCAGCAGATGGAGCAAAGTTCCTATATTTTAAGAATAGGAGCTGTCCCATCATAAGTGCTGAAAGCAAAGAAACAGGTATTCACAATATCAGTGCAAAATATGAAGAATACTTATTTCTGCATGTCATTCTTTTCAGATTCAATATAGGCAGTGATGAAAGTCAGTTGATAAGTGCTTTGCACATTAGTCTACATGATTATTGTCAATAAGATAAAATAGATTGTGTGATTATCCATATTTAATCTCAGATATTTAAAATGCAATTATATTCAATCCAAATAGTAATTTTAGTGATTCACTGTTTATTATTTTTTCTGAAACCTTTTGGAAACATAAACTCAGATTTGAAAATAAACATTTATTTGAATCTTACAGTAATTAAAAAAAACATTCAGCAACAATATTTAATGTACATTATTAATATATAGAATTTTAATTAAAGTTTCTGGAACTGAGACCTCTTTTACATATTTTATTATAATTGTGATCAAGATACATTTATCTACAGGTATGTACTATATTTTGAGTATAGCAGTAAAGCAGCCTGGAAGAAATCTAGCAATAATGTGAAGGCAAAATTACCATAATACAAGTTTTTTATCTGTTTTGTACTAAGTTACATGGTATTATTATGGTTAATAACTATTATGTCTGGACTATTAAGGTAATAAATGCTATTTTAACCTTAGGTCCAAAGTAATGTTTTAGTTCTCTTTTCTGTTTCAGTTGTTTTCATTTAGTAAACAAAAAAAGAGCTAATGCAAAGGAAGATGAGAAGTGATGGAATGTTATATTTGCTGGTTAATGGTGGAGCAAATTAATATATCAAGTCTTATATTTGATCTTCATTCAAACATCTATTTCTGTGACGTTGAGCAATCAATATTCATAACTATTATCGTTTTTATTATCCTAAAAATACCCATTTCGTACATGGTTTCTCCAAAACATAGCAGAAAGCCGGTTAGTTTAATCTGAAAATGATTGTGATATATTTAAGCAGAGCTCAAGCAGTGGCTTTGTCTTGAAGAAATTACAGTATCAATATCATTGTATCATTAATTGCAGCATCAGGAAGTACAGAGTGCAAAATATTTGAAGGCTCCCTCTTCTTTTCATGTACATTCACATACTGTATCTAAAAGACAGAGCTGAGTAAGAGTTTTCTAGTGTGGAATTTAAAATGCATAATTTTTTACATTTTACTGTTTCCTGACAGGTATCACTTAAAACTAAGCCATTCAGAGTTATGAGGATTATACAGTAGTACAACTGTACAGAAAAAGGCTCAGATTATTTTGTGCTGGTATGAAGTAAAAAAAGCTACAAAATAATAACAAGAGATTAAAAAACACTCATGCCTGCTTTCAGTTAAATTTGCAATAAGCTTTCCTTGTCCTCTTTTATCACATTCTCACTTCATTTAGTTCACCTGCAAAGCCCAGTTTCATGCATGCAGACTGTCTCTAACCGTATATTTTGTATGTGTAATTTTGCTAAAAAAGAAATTTTTTTAAAGACTTTAGCCCCACTGCTGTCAATGTGACATAGCTCAGGATTTGTATTTAATTAGCTGGAACATTTGTATTTCACCGACTTAAGTTGTACATGATGGGCCATCTTTCCTTTTGGTTTGTATCAGAAGTGACCTGGGAGGACCAGCAGAGAAAGGTGAATGGTACGGTAACTGAGGGCAGGACGAAACAGAAACGCCCCTCTGAGCCAGGTTTGTCAGGGTGTGAAAAAGTGTGGCAAAGCGAAGCATGAGGATGAGGAGAAAGGAGGGTGGGAGTCCGGGGGCCTCATGCTTTAGTGCTTGTCGACATTGTGTTGTTCTCTTCAGCTCTTTCTTCAACGTTGTGATGTGGAAAGGTAGTATTGTGGAAATAGATCAGTGTGGACACACAGTAGCCAGCTTCGTACAGGAAACTCTTCCAGGCTGATGGTACTGCAGGTTTTAACGCATTTGTCCTTTTGTCAAGTCACTGTATTATATGTTGACGTGTATCATTTATGTCACTAAGGAGTAAAAAAACAAAATGGGTTTTAACTGCGTCTGTGGTTCCATTGTGCAAAACACAGTACTGAAGCTCATGTGAGACCTTGGTAAATAATCACTTTAATACAGATGTCATGGTTTCCAAAGCTTGAGTGAAAAAATAACCTTGTTTTGCACGTGACTGGATACAGCCATTCCCTGCACTTAGATAATTGGGAGCTTTCCTTTTGTTTGTGTAAATACATTCCCAGTTTCATTCAGCCTGGAAAGAGTTATAAAGAATGAGGAATAAAATATACAATTATCTAGCTTGATAATTGTTTGTCATTAATGTTTTCTTCTCTTCCCCTCTTAGCTTTCATTGTCTGCTTGCTTTTCAAAAGTTCTTTGTGTGTTTAAGATTGCTTTGAACCATCACTATGCTTTGAGTTTTTTTTTTGTCAAACTTGTGTTCTGTAACTACAGTATGGCACTGCATCAGTGTTGGTATTCCAAGTTGAAGATTACATTCAGTTTGTTTCCCTAGGTGAGAAATTAATTGAACTAACTATTATAAATTAATTGAGCATTTGATTTCTCGATTAAGATTGCATTCAGACATTGATTGAATTTGCTTCTTTAATTTGTTGACCTGTTTGTTTTAATTTGACTCCGTACATCATTAAAACAGGAATAGAAGCATAACATAATTTGCCCTCTGCAGACCCTCACTGTGAGTCTGTCCTGTGGTCAGTATGCCCAGCCCTTCATTGTAATTCCCATAATGCCAGCTCTCAGATGGAAACCCCTCCTACACCAGCAAAAGAAACATTTTACAATGTAAAGGATCACTATTATTACACTTATTTTTTTCTTAACAACTGTTTTAGTCGGTATGTGTAAATGATGCTCTTAGAAATTGCTTCAGCTTTTAATTTAAAAATATATAATGACATTCATTAATTTTGAACGATGTCACTTTGTTATAAATGATTGTGTTATTGACTTGTATATTGAGAAGTGAAACAAGATTGTCATGAAGGCAAAAGAGTTTAGAATGCGTGGGATGTGTACAGGCTGCTGATTCGTTTTATATATATATGTAGAAATTAGATTTTAGTGCTGGAAAGAATATAATAAAGAAATGAAGAAAGAAGGGAAAAAGTAATGCATCTGCAACTGTATGGTGTATGAAGTAATTACAGAAAGAATATGGATACTTTTGCAGTTTTCTTATTCCAATATATTTTTATTAGTCTCACTGTTTCTATTGGAGCCATAAGAAAGAAAAGGTTTCTACTGAAATATACATACACAGTATATAAACATTTTAAAGCTATACTAAAGCAGATTAATAAGGATATTCATGAAGTTTTGAGTGCACAATAAATATATCTAATAGTGCACGTACATATATATATTTCCTTTAATAAACTATCCTGTTCTTCGTTGAATGAAATTGTGATGACATACTGACTTGGATATGACATTCGCAATTACTGTACCCCTTTGGTCTGGATACTGTATCACTGTGTGTGCAGTATGTTGTTTATATACCAACTGCAAAATAAATTAAAAAGTGCACTGAATTGTTGGAGTCAGACAGAAATGTCAATTTCAGTAACATTTTCTTGTCACCAGTAAGATTGTCCTAAAACTGCTCTAAACAATGTGTAGGAATCAGGTAATTTAGCGGAAGTGTGTAACGGTAGCGTTACTTTAAAATTTGACTGAATACCGTTATCAGATGAAATTAATATTGCTGCAGAACTGCATTCCATGGTAAATATAGAGTAACAAAAACAGAGCTTCTCAATGCAATCATTAATAAGGTGGAGCTTGGATTGTTCCTTTGGAGCAGTGATGAACCAGGGAAATTCATCATTTCTGTGTACAGTACATACTGTACAGTAAGAAAAGAAGGAGGTTGTGTAATTACATACTCTATCTACATAATACTGATTTTCTTAGACTTAGATCGCTATTGATAAGAAATCCAGTGTGTCAGGGATTGGTGTATTGAGTGAAAACTTTTTAAGGCTAGATTAAACAGGTTATTATTTATGTGACTGTTTTTCATGACTGATGCAGTGTATCAAGTGCTGGAGGAAGCCATGCCTTCACCACCTTATGTGCAGCTCAAAAACATTTTTGCAAATACCACATGATAATGTAACAGCAGTGCATACACTTAAGACTCAAATGATTTACTACTACTGTTGACATAGCAGCTCAAGATAGAGTACAGTACCTTTTGTACATCAGGAGAATAACAAAGTAAATGTACTGTATCGTTTCAAAGGCTGTCTCTTTCAGCATCGCACTGTACTGTATGTTATCTGGCATTTTAGAAGATTCATTGCACTTGCATTCCATTTTTTTCAGAAAATGTGTTCAGAATTCTTCCTTTTTAACTCTTAACACTCCTTTTAAAGCAGTAGTAGCAAAAAATCATAATCTGGCAATTTGCATGTTCTGTGCAATTAAAATCAGTTTACTTGTGGGCTAATTTGTGCTATAAATAATCTGTACCGGTGACTTGTAGGTCTTACTGTCAGTTCAGTTGTGTGTATATATACAGTATCACAAAGCATGTTTAACAATAATTGGATAAGATAGCATCTGAAGGATGTGTGAATAATAACACAAGGATTGTTGGCAATAAAAATGGACTATGTTTCCTAAATTAATTATTCCACAAGAGTTTGTCACAGGTTTAGCCTTGCAGATTTTCGGTTACCGTATCTTCATGTCTTGTTTTTTTTCAGTAAGACAAGTAGAATGCAGTATAACAGATCCTCATGTATTGAAGGGTGTTCAGGGTAACAACAGTTTTAATTTGCATTAGAAGGACTACAAAGAGTTGTAGATTGTGGTACCTTGTTTGCGGTACTTTGTACAAATGGTGAGTACCTCTCAGCATCTAATTACGACCCCTCTGTACTTTGTTTAGACATTGTGTATGCAATTATTTAGACTAGAACTAATGAAATGCAAGCAGATCCCTCTTATGTGTAATCCGACATCAAAAAACACATCGCTGCATATGATTAAATACATTAGGATGAAAGCACAGTTGATCATAAAGTCCTCAGCAGTTTTTCTCCAAAGAAGGCAAGAGTGGAAAATGCTTAATTAGAGGAAAATATTCAGGACTGAAAAGATTTCCTCCTCCTGAGCTAATGAGAACATACATTAACTGTAAGCCCTAGAGATGTATTACATTATCTGCATAGGCAATAGTAAAATAGTTTAATATTTCCATAAAATATATACTGTTTGTCTAAATATTTCAGTCATACAGTACAGTATATAATTACAGCATTTCCAAGGTTTGGCGCATTCTGTTGTGTTTGTTTATCGTAACCGTATTTTGGTGAGCGGTTTTGTTGCAGCTGAAACTAGAGCCTGTCAGAGCAACTAGACGTATCCTTAAGAACCTGAGTTTTTCACTCCCTCTTCCAAGGTCTTCAGGTTGTCTGTCTGGACTCTTTTCCACGTGTTCTCATTAACATTTCTTTAACCTTTCAGCTCTCCTCCCTCCGCCGTCAGTAACAGTCTTCCTTCCTTTGTCAGCATAATGAGCTCTCTTCTAGTCTCTCTCTCTCTTCCTCGTGGTCTGTGTTTTGTGTGTGCAGTCTTTTTTTACCGTGCTGTTTCTGGCGTTGTTGCTGTCTCCAACTCCCCGCCCCTCTTTTCCCTCCATTTTTGATGATGTGGTGGTGGTTTCCTCTCTGGGCCCATTTGCTCCTACCTCGGTGTCGCTTCTCACCTTCTGAAAGCTTCCACTCATGCCCCTCTCCTCTGTCTATGTCTGTCCATTCTGTGGTGTGATCCCAGAAGACACGGATTCATCCCGTCGGAGGAACTCAGGTCTGTCACTTCTCCTTCTCCTGCTTCTTCCCCCCCTTTCCTTTCTTATTTTTACTACCCACTTCCTCTCCTCCTTCCCTTATTTTTATTCACCGTCTCCTCCTCTTCGTTCCTCCATAATTAGCGTTCATTGCTCATTAGTCATCAAAGTCATGGCTTTGTTTGTCTGTGTATATTTGAATACACACAGATATAATATAGGCAAACATGTACACCTGCCTTCAAGCCTACATTTCCATTTCTGCTTTAAAAATATGCAGAATGCTTTCATTAAAAAGCTGTCTTTTTTGTGGGTATGGGGGGGGGGGGGTATTTATAAGAGATATTTTTGATGTGCTACAGGTTTAAGACTGAGCTTCGCATTATTAATATTGTAATAATCATTCTAGTACCGAAAAGAAATAAAAGCTAATACTAAAAAAAGTGAAACGGCAAAACGTCTGGAGTGTGAGTTTGTGAACATTTTCATTTTTCTGTGAAAAGCGACATGTACTGTGCCAATGACATGGTAACAGCCAATTGAGTATTGCACAGTATGCATTAAATATTTGCAGGTACCTGTACTCTCATTTCTATACTCATCAAAAAATCTCATTTTTATACTATATTTTGTGGTCTGTATGATAGTCTCATAGGAGTGATTATCAGTCATAGGCGATATTTTTGACAGGAAAACAAAGTCATGTAATGTCTAGTTCTAAGATTTTTCTACCAGATAATGTGGATTTATCTTTATGTAATATTTGCAAAAACACTTCCAACTAAATGCAATTTTCTTTAAAGAATATAAGTTACAATTTTACTATGATTATTAATACTTTTAATAGCCCTTAATATACTGTATTACTGTTTTTTGCAATTGTACAGGGTACCAAAATCTAACAGCTTATTTTTTAAGTATCACATATAAAATTGGTATTCAGTATTTTTAGAAATGTGTGCTGAATGGTGTTTTCAGCATTAGTTAAATATTGCTGGTGACAAAACTGTCTTATACTGTACTGTATATTGCTTAAATATTGGTATTGACATGAAATTATACAGACTGAATTGCTGCAAACTGTATGTCACTTTACGTTTGCAATTATTTTCTTTAAACTCATTGTAAATATTACGTTGTCTCCATTTTCTTATTTAATTACTCTAGTTGTATTTGGGTCTACATGGAACACAAAAACTCCTTGTTCTTACATGTTTTTACATTATACTGTAGATTGTATGTGTGAATGTATTTGTATATGAATTCAGAATGTATCCCTGGCATTTCTGGCTTACAGTATGTGGTTTTATAAAATCATATACAGGCTACATAGGCATAGAATGTTGTCTAGTCTGAAACACTTTTTCATTTGATCTGAACAAACAATACATTCAGTACAATGCATTTTCAGGTATTCGTGCCATGCATAGAGTCATTATCTTTTGATTACAAAATTATAACTTTCATAAAAATAAGTTCTAAAGGAAGCATTGTTAGACAAGTGCAGAATGATTGTTTATATTTGCACATTTTTAATCAAAAGGTCATAACATTTAATATTTAAAATATATTAATGCATACAATTATTGATATACTGTAAAATATACCGTGTTTAAAGTATAAAAACCCTTCATACTTTATGACGTAAGGTTTTTTCTTAAGATTTTAAAATAGTAAACATTTAAGTCTTTGTTATTTCTATGAAAATAGAACATAGCAAATTAGTTCTATGAAAACCGAATCACTGATAATGACTAATAACACAATACAGTTCATTCCAGGAAACCTTTGTAGATAATTCCAGTCTGTTAAACAGTGTTTGTCTGGTGAAACAATCAGCGTCTAAGATCTAAAAAGTCAGTAGTCTGTACAATAATAAGACTTTTCTTAAGGCAATTGTGGAAGAGTGAAAGCTGAAGTAGAATCCTTCATACATCCAAACACTTGTTAAAAATTATTTTAATGCACTAGAAACACTACTGATATTTAGAACCCTAAAATGGTGAGAAGGTTTTGTACGATGTGCTGTTCAGCTGTGATTCTGGTGCTGCTTTGATGATTGTCCTGATGTACAGTACCTGCCAAATTAAAACAAAATAGCTGAATGAATGATGTAGGGTGATGATATATGAGCAATGTACTACATAGATGGCTGAATGTGCTATATAACAGACCAAATAAAAACTTAGTCCATTTTCTAAAATAAATGGGAGTTAAAATCACATGTGGATCCAAATGTAAAAGCTGTCTTGTCTTGCTAATAATCTAGCATAAGCCAGCTAAACATTCAACCTTTATTTGGCTCATAACAAATACATCTGTATCTGTTGTTCTAAAAGCTAAAACCCTTGTTGCTTTTTACTTAAAAAATCAAAAATGAATAGCCAATGGGTTCTGCAGGAAGAAGAGAAATAAATTAAAATATGAGCTACAGTAAGAACCTCTGAGAAATACTGTATTTGAGATCTTTGTAGTTTAGTCTGCGTGCATTGCCTTCTATACAGTACATCATGTTTTCTTCTGTCAAATATACTGGTAGCACTGGTAATTTTTACAGAGAAAGATTAAAGTTGACGTTCATTTGGATTTGGGGTAAATAGTGAGATCATAGACATACCAAATGCCTTAGCCACAAAACAATGCTACATACTGTAAGTTAGAAAACAAATATCCATTATACTGTACATTACTATATGTGAATATAATTAGATGGGACGCCTTGTAGCTGCTTCATTATAGTGCAAAACATTCTGGCTTTACAGCCCGTAAAGCAGTATTTTCTAAATCTTTGTCTTTTCACTTGTACAAACTCAAATCAGAAAAAATATTTCTAAATTTTTCCTGCATGAATGATTTGACACAGTATCAAAAACAGAACTATATTTTATTTACTTTTTACAAGCGTGGCAGGCCCAGGTGACTGTTTTTCGGACAAACAAATACTGCATTTAAATGTTCAAAGGTTTAAGAGTTATGAGCTACTGTTCAACAAAATATCAGATCACAGCTATTCTGCTGCATTTCAAAGATTTCATGTTTAATGATTATGCAGCACAGACGACAAAGAGAAATATCATCTATGAGGCCAAATAGTTACTTACATAAATGCTCATGTCATTTCTTTTTCTCTTTTTGTTAACGCCTTGTTTATTGTTCATTTGTTTTTTTAACGTCACTGTTTTATTGTTGTGTTTTTTTCTCATTTTTGTGTTTCCTTTTCATTGCCATCTTAAAATAAAAAGTAGAGAGGAATGAAGCAGAGCCAGAGAATGGAGATACAGGTAGGACAGTTGCAAAGTCTTTTCTAATGTTCATAGTGCCTCATTGTTCTTGTACTTTTCTTAAAACAAGAGGAGCACAGGAGCTGTTTTCAAAAAACAGATGTTAAACAACTTAGGGATCTCACACACTTGAGGGGGTTGTAAATTACTATATATACTGTATATTTTATTCAATACTGTTTCGGTGGTTTCACAGACCCTGATATGCACTAATCTTGGACCAATGTTATTATGCCTTGGTCTGTGAAACCATCCATTGAGGTACTGTATTAATGAGAGAATACCCTTGATCGTCTTGTCTAATTTGAATTAGAAAAGTTAGTTTTGTATTTATGGTATATCTTGCATAAAAGAGGATTAGGTCAAGATTTGGGTTAATTTGCTCAATTCTGAATCCCTTCACTGCTCGATGTCCATCTTACGTAACATGCCAAAACAGGCAAATGAGTTTACAGTAAACCAATCCACACCGCAAGTACCACACAATTTAAGACCACAGCACATGTTTGAAACACTATATGCAAAATGTAGCTTTCCCTGTGTGTAGCATAATAGCATGGTGGTTCATTCTCCGGGTCTTTGGGTGGATTCCTGACTAGGATGCTTTTTTTGTGTGCAGAGCTCAGATTTCTCCTATTTCCGAAATACATATGCTTGTAATGTGTCCTGTGATAGACAGGTGTCTCATCCAGGGTATAGGCCCACAGTATATAACCTGTGCTTCTGGATTAGGCTATGACTTTGCTTGATTGACTATTCTAAATGGACTCTTTTTCTGTGGCCCTCTGATGGAGTGGTGTCCTGTCCAGGGTTAAGAGCAATCATGTGCTAAGTCTCTGGGACAGGCTATGGGTTGCCATAACTCTCGACATGAAAATGGATAGATCATTTTTCTTTCCCCAGAATAATTTGGCAGCAGATTCTCTTTGCAAAGGGCATTTGTTTGCAAGTATACTGAGTCTTTTATTATCTTGCCAATAACTTGGTTGGTTTTACACTCAATAGAGTTATCCGTCGGGCTACTGTTATGTTTTGCACATAGCTGGGAGTGCATGTTAGGATGTGGGAGTGTAGCGGAGTGGTGCGTAGGTCACTGATAGGAAGCACTGATTCAGTCACTCGTGCATGAACATCTGTGGGATTTTATTCTAGGTCACCATGGTCCAACCCCTTGTGGTGGCAGATGCACTATCATGGAAATCAATAGATACTGTATTTCCTTAGAATATCAATGCATTTTGTGCAGGATTGCAACAATTACGATGCAGTATTGAATCTGTATAATGCTATATTTAGAGAAAACTGCCTTGAATTACAGTCTGATGTAGATGCCCATTACCATCTGCTGTACTCATTGATTTGCAACTATTTCAAGTTTTTGCCATCTTTTCATGAATTTCAAACATGTAGGGTAAATTACTATAATTAGTGTCTGTTGTTTCCGTTAAATGTGTATGATGTTCTTTCAAAACAAGCAGGAGCTTTGGGCATGCACTACATTTATTTTCAGACAATATTGCTGCCCATGAATGAATGTTACTCACACTGTGCAGGAAAACATTCCACTTCACATGAAGACAAATGGCGCCACAAAACAAAATGAATGAATGATCTTTGTTTCTGATATAATGATCTTGTGCCCAAGAGTACCAGATCTATAAAGGATTTATTTATAGTGAAATATGGCATCTGTCTGTGTGATAAAATTAAATTTGAAACTGAAAACATAAAACATAACCAGATTATATACAGACATTTTAACAGTACAAGTAAAGTAGCAAACGCACTAGAGATGAACTTCAAATGTCAAATCAGTGTGAATAAGATGTGGACAAAACATGGACAACAGAGAGGACCAGCCAAGTCGTGTAAAATGTAATGCCTACTTTCAGCTGTCCTCATCTAACTCTTGTATAGTATGTAATCCAGTGTAATGTTATTGCCACTATTCAAAACTTTGCTTTTAATTGGTTTTCTTCCCTTGTAAAATATTTTAAGTTATAAAGGTTTCTTTTTCAAATGTTAATTTCCGGAAGAGTTCAGTTGCTATTAAAGTAACTTCTAACATACAGAGAGAAGGCCATTGCACTGTAGGGGTCAGTTCTTATTCCTATTCCTAAAGTAATTGGTGCTTCCACAGAATTCTCTCTTTTCACCTCTGTTCCTGCCTACATTTGGATCTGTTTGCTTTGGTATTTTTGGATTTTTTAGAAGTCAAGCACTTGTGGACACTTTTATGTAACTGAGGGTAGTGCATCATGTCTAAGTGATATGTATATTGTACTGTATATGCATATTGTCATTCAACTTATAGAGAGTAACATATCGAAATGCCTGTCATTTTAGTTCATTTAGCCAAATGAACAATCTATGGAAATGGACAATCTCTGTACAATTCCCTCTCACTATCTTTAGTTCCAGCTTTACTTTGCTAATGCATCATTGTAGTAATTCATTATTTCAGTGCCTAGTTACAGGAATGCACACCTGATCCATCAGCTTTTTAGGCAATTAGGCAATGAGGGCCATTGGATTTGGCATTTTCACACAAAGCAGGATTGCTGTGATCTACAATGCACATGTTCCGAATGAAGTATACAGTATGGTTTTATCTTCCAAACGTAAAATGAGCTTAAAACTAATCTGACTAATCTGACATGTCCACCTCAAGATCTGATGGTCCTAGTTCTGTGTCTATTCACTTTCTTTTTTCAGAACAAGCTTTTTATCAACTCAGATTTTTTTGTATTGATCTTGTATTCATTATTTGTTATTTTATGGAAAAAAAGTATCGTGTTTGTTCAGTCAAGAGGAATGCTTTGCTAGGAAAAAAACGTGATGTAGAGGAGTTTTAAATTTGATTATTTATTAAAGTCATGGCTTAAAAGTAGTAGTTGTTTAGCTGGAAGAGTTTATGTTAGGAAAAGCTAGGGTTATAAAAATTATAGAGGCCTTTTCTTTTTTTATTTCATGCTTCACATATTTTCTCCCGCTAACACCATACTGTAGCTCATTCCACATCTCACAAGGCTTCCATCACACATGAATGTGTCAGATCTAAGTACACAGGACTCTGCTGAGTTCTGGTACCTCTCCCCTTTCAGGTGCTATGGATGTAGAAGAGAGGACAAGGCAGATGAAGCTGAAAATGAACAAATACAAACAAGGAGCTGGCTCAGACTCCAGGCTGGAGCAGGACTACCATTCCAAGGCAAGTCAACAAACCCTTCTTTTATAAGGAACAAGTAATAGGTTTATTCCACGCTTAAAAGAAAACACAACATTTAGTCTGCGGAGCCTTCTTCAGGTGTGTCAGGAGAAAATGAAGGCTCCTTCAGGAGAAGGCTCCACGGCCGAAATGTTGTGTTTTCTTTCTTCTCTTCTCAGCATGTAATAAACCTATTACCTGTTCCTTTGCAGCCTTCTTTTATAAGTTTTTAATATTACGAACGGAATGTTCTGTTGTTTTCTAATTTCAGGAGACTACAGTTCTTTGGTTTTTAGGTCCTTGCTTAGAACCTTTTCAAAGGAATAAAACATTAGCATCCTGCTTCTAATTTAGATTGCTCACATCTGAACAATATGTGTAATTATTTAAGCAAGAGCCCTAGCAATAGAGTAGTGGCAGCTATCTTCATATTATTTTAGCACCTGATCTCAATTTTATGTACTCATGGCTTTACGTGTGATGCTGTTTTTGTGTCAGATTTTGATGATACTCTTATGTAAGATGTTGCTGTAAATTTTGAAGGTGTGGGAGCAGTTTTTTTGTGGTTCTGCTGACTACAAAACACATTTAATTCAGTTTGCTAGGGTTTTCCAAGGAATGTATCACCTTTAACTACATTCCTGTATCCTTTTAATTTTGCAATACAGTTTGTAAGAGTAGAGATGGTAACACCATCGTCCTGACTAATTTCTGCTCTAAACATGCACAATCTTGACTCCTGGAAGTTCTCCCTTAATTCAAATGGTAAAACAAATTTTCACTTGATCTGCTGTGGAGTGTGATGCTTTGGGATAAAAAGGACTATATAAAATAAATTAATTGTTTAATTCAAGTTAAGCACTTAATCTGCTTTATGTGCAAATGGGTTTAATTAATTTTGTGTTGATATGCTGCAGTTTCATCTCCATCTTGGTTTGTTGAAATTCTGCAACTATCAACTAGAAATACTTATACCTATGACAGTATATAGTTATAAAGTGGTGATCTCAAGCAGGTTCATATACTGTACATATTTTTAACCATTTAATCTTGTGTTTACCTTAGAACCTTATACATTTTGTAGAATATTCTTAAAAGATCACTTTCTTTTAAAAGCATTCATTTTGTTTTGACTTGCAGTATATAGAATATTGTACATTTTGTATTACTAATGGTAGTGAGTGTAGAAATTTAATCCGTTTTTTTAATTAAAATCAGTTTAGAATTAGGATGTAATTATGTAATTGTACACTGAGGCTTGTGTAACCATAAGTGCTAATGACTAAATATTTAACTTTAAAAGCATAGGAAGGGAAGCACATGAATTTTTACACATACTATAGCAGTTTCCAATGCAACATTGAATGCATCACATGCAGAAAGTACAGGGTAGCCATTCATTGACTACGTCAAGGATAAAGGCGAAGATCCATTGGAATTATTTCTACAGATTGACACAAAGGTGTATCAGAAATAGGATATATTAATTTCTTAAAGCAGCTTACAGTCCTCAATCCAGTGAAATACAAATATCATATTTGTCATTGAGTGGACATGTGAGAAGCAGTAAACCACCATTGAGAGTGACCCACAGAGTCACGGATGGCAAAATGCAACCCAACTGCAACAACAGCTGCAGTTCTCTCACTTTTTAGCTTTGTGGCAGGTTCATTTTTCAGCACAATTATGCTTGACACCAGCATGCATATGTGACCGAAGACCAGTGACCAAAGGCCACTTCCATGATAGAGATTTCCAGACCACCACCAATATCTATTTTTGTCCCCTTTTCTGGACATTTTACCTAGAGAATGTAACTTGAAGCACACATCTTCGAGAATGTAAACTCCATCTCTAGAACTTCCGGGAATTTAGGATGGCTCTACAAGAATAATGGCATTAGACAATACAGGTGCATCTGGGTCACTTCTTTAGAAAGATGCATCTTTACTGCTAGCCCTGCAACGCTGCTCATTACTGATGTCAAGCAAAACAATAACCGTTTTTGGCTGCTTTCTTGCCTAAAGATTTTGTGTCCAGCTAAAAAATGTTACCTGAACTCCACATATCAGTTCGTATCAGCACTGCTATTAAAGTTGCATCTACTGGTGGATGCAAAGATAACTCATGAGTATCACCTGTGGCCTGGCTTGCGTTGTCCAAAAATGAAGGCTGTATGACTATAAGGATTTAATCAAACAAAATTAAAGACATATTAAAGACATTACTTAAACTGTTGGCTATAAGAAGGCACCAGGTTAAGAAAAGATTAAAA
Source organism: Atractosteus spatula (assembly GCF_055471065.1). Taxonomy (NCBI): domain Eukaryota; kingdom Metazoa; phylum Chordata; class Actinopteri; order Semionotiformes; family Lepisosteidae; genus Atractosteus; species Atractosteus spatula. The sequence continues at coordinate 37,290,214 of NC_142717.1, read as the reverse complement.
TCTTTATCTGAATCACATTATAAATACAGAATGGTGTGACGAATGAGCTGGTCTCCTCAGTGACTCGATCAGTTCTGAGATGAGTGGTCAGGAGAGATAAAAGGGAGCAAGCTTAGGCTTTCTGGGTTGCTCTTTATCCTCTGTCTGTGGAAAGCGAGCAGATTGTCCGTTAATGCACATGAAACCTGAGGGAGAGGGAGAAGGAGAACCCGGCTGACTGAGCAGTAGGTTGAATCTGGTACATCTTAAAGTTTCAAATAAAACGATTGTTGTGTTGAAGTTAAGCAGTTCTGCTGTCTGGCTACTCTTAGACAGGGAACTAAAGAAATCTATCGAGAAGCTCCGAGAGGAATCCAGGCTTTTGGTGTGGTTTTTGATTTTTGCCTGAACTGTAACTTTCCTCTTTACATTACAGCTGCTTTGTGTGTCTGTTTTACCTGGACACACCTATTTACTTGACTGTTTACAATATCCTTCTCCAGGGTGTGTCACAGTTGGTGTTATGATTTATGCACATTTGCATGTCTGGAACACATTTGTTTTAATAGTTTTATTACTTATAATTAACTTTATTATCTTCAGAAACATAGATTAATTCACAATTACATCTTTTTATAATAAATAACTTAATTTACAAGCATTTAATTCTTTAAATCAGTCATTAGAATTAGTTTGGATTTGAATATATGAATCTGATGCAATATATGTATGTATATCTAAATGTTCTTGTATATTGTTTTTCCTGTATAGTGACTCTAGCTGATGCATATCCATATAACTCTATGCATATGTTAAAAAATATGTTTTCTGTTATTTTCTCAATAGCCCCATGTTTTCTTTTCTGGTAAAGAAGTTAACCAAGAATGCCTGTGTCCCTCTTGCAGCACCGGTCAGGGAGAGACCCACAGAGGGGCTCAGATAACATCTCAACCAAGTCTTCGGACAGTGATGTGAGCGACGTGTCCGCTGTGTCGAGGACCAGTAGCGCCTCTCGGTTCAGCAGCACGAGCTACATGTCTGTCCAGTCCGAAAGACCGCGGGGTAACAGGAAGATCAGGTGGGGCACCTGACATGCAGACACGACCAATAGAACAAAGTGCAGCAGCCAGGAGTGAGCAAACGTACAACTGGATACTGAACCCCCTTGATGTTCTCGGGTTCAGACTAAAGCTGCCACGTTCAGATATTTATACTGTCAAAAATATTTGGACTGGGCCCCTATCCATGAAGGAAATGTCTGTTTCAGACAGACTCATTTCCAGCAATTCAGTGAGTTCAGGTTTGGCTCTACTTATGTGAGAATTGAACCAAACGTCTGAACTTTACTTTTGTTTGTTGAGGTTTGCCCACGCTTGGCAGTGCGCTGTGAAAGTGAACTTGTTGTGATTGATATTGTAAAGGGTAAATAAGTGATATTTATGACATACAAACAGCTAGAGCTCTTTATTTCTAGTGTATGTGCTGCACCCTTGCTTTATGTTTTTCGTCAACTTGGAATGCTATCATTTTTTATTTCTTTCCATTTTAATGTCTGAATTTAATGTCTGAATGTTTCAGTCTGGTGGTTGTTCTTATTTCTGTTCACATGTTTTCCTTTCTTCTTTTGCATGCCTTCCTTTCTATTCTGTGCGCCGCCAGGCGCTCCAGAACAATGCATGATAAAAAGGAGGGTGGGAGGGAGGGGGAGGAGCTTTTGGAAGAGGTTTTGCCTGAGGAAGAGGAGGAGGAGGAGGCGGGGTCAGAGGAGAAGAGGGAGGGGCAGGAAACCGAGAGCTGTGAGAAAGTAGAGGATAAAGAGGAAGGGGAGCAGGAAGAGGAAGGCAAAGATTTGGTGGAGGAGGAACCACAAGAGGAAGAAAAAGAGAAAAGACAAAGAAAGAAAGAGGATTTGCAGAGGAGGTTCTCGGAGAACGATGTCAGGTAAAATCTAGCCAGTGCCCCTTGCTTTTTTGGTAGTGGTAGATTTTAGGGTGTTGTAGTTACCCTTTCAAAACAAAGTTTTGTCCCAATTTTTATTCCAGTTTACATCAGATTGCATTTAGCCAGCCTTCTTCCATTAAATAAGAGTGAAAATGATGGAATTGTCCAAAACCTATTGACCAGGTAAATAAAGATCAGATGCCGTTTATCCAAATGGCCGTTAATTAAAATGAATTTGCCATAGTGTCAGTTATTTTGGGTGTGCCCTGAAAACATCAGGATGGCATGAAATAGAAATATTTAAATAATAATAAAGCTACTGCAGATATTGTGTGACTCAAACAATTTAGACAATCTTTAGAAAACTGGGATGAAGTTTGTTTTCCTAAGGGCTGAAGCAGTGGTGGAGGAAGATGCAAAACCAAGGTGTGATATCATTATCTCATCAGACTTCCCACACTAACCACAGAAAGTAAATTGGGCACAGTCATGCATATTGTATTTTAAGGAAGGTGGTTTTAACCTGAGTTTAATTTTAACACATAGGTTGCATAAAGAAATGCAGAGATTACTCAAGATTTAAAGGTACTGGCAATGAAAATGTATCTGGGCAACTTGAAATCTTACTGAAGAACTAAACTATGCATAAATGTTTAGGTTGGAAGCCTGGAAAGGAGTGAAGGATGAATACAGTACTTGGCAAGTACTCATAATGTTCCCAGAAAGACAATAAAATGCAATTGATTGTTCATCTTCATTATACATCAAAAGGAGAACAACATTTTAGGATATGTTGTTAGAAATGCAGGATTTAAAATCAAGAGAATTTAGGTTTTCACAAGCAACTTGTAAAATCAATTTATTCTTTAATTTATGAATTACTATGAAAAAGAGCAACCAGCTATGAGGACTTAATGGAATGAAGTGCCCTGACATTTTAATAAAATTGTATTGAATGGAGAAGACTACAAGAATTGGTTCAAATATACAAAATTCTGAACGGTATTCATGAATTTAATCCACTTCTTCAGGATCAACAATGAAGCAAGGTCCAGAAGGCCCATATAGAAAATTAAGAAATTTAAGACAGAACAAGTTCTCATGTTCTCAATTATAAAAAGACTGTTTTGCAGAAACGTGTACTGTATATGTAAACAGACATCCGAACGTAGAGGCAAATGCAGACCAAAGTGAAGGATGCATTCTGGGGCTACAGCAAACGTCCTACACTGAAAGGCTGAATACTACATAAACTGACCCATTTTAGACTTTACCACAGAAGATTATAAGAGCACCTAATGCAAGTATTCATATTCCTCAAAGACAGTTACAAAGTCAATCCTATGGACTTCTTGAGTACCTCTTTCCCCAAGGAGTTGTGGGATTACGGAACAAGCTTCACCGGTTTATGAAGACTACCTTCAACAAACAGCTGGATCCAAGGTGGATCAGTTCCTTGGATGGATTAGCTACCAATCACAAAAAGGAGCTATGAGGGTCGAATGGCTCCCTCTCGTTTGTAACTGTTCTTATGTTTTTAAGTGTCAAAGATGTGAAAAAAAATGGTGGACAGAGGTCTCCATAAGTTGGAGTAGTGTGGTTAGGAGTGCTGCTCTATATTATAAAAGCATAATAAGAAGAGCAAAGCAAGGACATTCTTGTAAAGTAAGGAGTGTCTTGTATAGCGTTTACTGCTAGATATGGGAGAGGTAACTTGGACGTTTGAGGTGTTTTGCCAGTGGAGAAGCTAGATTTATAATACTGAAAAATAAAAACTACAGTTACACTCCTTGTAGAGAAATGGTATATCATTGGGGTTTTCCACTCCATGTAGTGCTCTCAAGAAGGCAACCTTGGGAAGAGTATTTTAGTTTGAGAATTTTCACAGTCAAACTAACTCATGATGACTTAAGAATAAATAACTAAGTAATAAAATAAGAATACAAATATAGCCTTTGCAGTTATACACTGTATGGTCCTTTTGACAGGATGGTATGTCTGTAGGCAGTATAAGCATGATCTGGTCATAATTAGGATTCAAATTAACATCATAAACAATATGTTTTACCTAACTGATTTGACAGAATGCAAAGAATCTGTAGCTGTAATATTAAGAGTAATTGTTCTATAAACTGAGTGCTTTTACAGGAAAATGACATCAAAAACATTCTACTGCATTTTCCTTTAAGAATGAAATCAGTTTGCATTGGTTTGCACTTATTTGTCCATAATTAATTGCATTTCAGTATGATGTCCAGGTGTCCTCATCATTTTAGCTGCCAGTATATATGTTTTTCATCTGAACTGCAGTTCAGTAAATCATTGACTACACTCAGATTCCTTTATTTCAAGTAGTACTTTTGTATTAGGAATTGAATTATATGAATAGAATGCTAACGGACAATGAGGATATACTGTACACAAACAGTACCTAAACAGCAGTGAGGGAAGTCTGATATACCTTGCAAAGGCATCTTGCACCACTGTTTTAGTATTTGTGGCTGTGTTCTTGCCTGCTTAATCTGTGCCCTCTCTCTCCTCTTTAGCCTCTTCCATAACTGATTGTATTTATCACTGTAACTTTATTAAGCATGCGATTCCTTCTTTCTAAAGCAGCAGCACTACACTTATCAAAGATCAATATAAAATGGACAGAAGAAGAGGTCAAAACACTGCACTCTTCCTCCAAATGAGTTTCTTATTGAACTGTTTACATTTCCCCAGTTTGTATTTTTTATAAGTGACCCATTCATTTGGTTTTATTGACTTTGAGAACTATCAATAACACCATATTGAATCATCTAATAATTCTGCTTACCTAAAATATATATTTCTTTGCAAAAGTGAGCTTTTGAAATTTGTTGTAGAAATATTGTCTTCATACTGCTCTTGTTTTGCCAGAAACTTTCCTAACAAGAAAAAAAAGTCATTACTTTTACATCATCTACTATCTACATCTACTTTTCTAGTTTACTTTTTTATCGAATACTTTATTTTGTTCTCTTAAAGCACAGTAGTGTACTGTACAACAGTACTGTTTAAGAGGAGCATTGAACAAGAATCTGATAGGCTTACAGTGTATGTGATATGATCATGAAACACAAGCCCTGAAGGAAGAATAAGATAAAAGAAGTAGCTTACTGTACAGTATGTCATCAACAGTTCTCTTTGATCCTTATGTTCTTCTTATTATGTTTCCTGTGATCCTACATTTTTTTTCTATATATTATCGGTTGCATTATCAACTAGTTATTAACATGAAGCACTGATCTACAGTATTTAATGTGAAATGAACTATTCATTTAAAATGTGTGGAAAATGCTGCCTCAACCCCTTACATAGCAGGCCCAATCAGATTGCATGTAATTAAGTTGCAGATCTTCAGTAAGTTGGTTTGTGCATTTTCTAGGACAAATACATGATTAGGCAGCCGTGTGATTGTGTTTGTTTCATATTAACAATAAGAATGAGAAATAAGAATAAGTAAAGTTTAATGTGTTTTTAGGACAATCCATCATTACAATCAAACAGCAAAGTTTGGTTCTACACATTTTTCCAATCCTTTAAGGTTGTTCTTATTCTTGATTATGCTATTATGGTCATTTACTTTTACTTCATTCTGTTTTATTCAAGGTAATACATTTTCTTTCAGAAACTAGTTCAGGCGCTAACTGTAACTAACTGGACTGCATGTCAGCCCTCAGACTTGACAACAGGACAGGTTGAATGGTTTATTCTCGTGGCTTTCTATGACAATTAGATGTCACATTCCTGACTTGGAAGAGAATGTTTTCATTTTGTTTTAACATTTTCAGTGTATTCTGAATAATAAATATTCATCACATGATATGTCCAGTAGCAGGTATTAAATATGCTTTGCAAAAGTATGCACACCCCTTCTATTGTGTCCCATTTCGTATGTACAGTGTACAGTATATGCAGTACATACTGTATACTGTGCAATTATATGTAAAATAATACATTTAATTGTTATTTTAAACTTGAATGTGGAAACAGAAAACTGATTTTCTCAGATTCTCAAAAGGTGCTTATTGATTGTTTATGGATGGCAGTTTTCAAATCTTCACAAGTCACATTTTCAACAATTCTCAATAAGATTGAAGTCAGTGACAGGGCCACTCCAGTGCAGCTCTGGCCTTGTGCTTTGAGTTATTCTCCTGCTGAAAGGTGAATTTCTATGACCAGTTTTAGGCCTTTAGCAAACTAAAGCAGGTTTTCCTCCAAGACTTGCCTGCACTTTGCTCCATCCATTTTCCCTTCAATCTTTACAAGCTTCTCAATCCCTGGGGATCAGATAACGAGGGGCAGTATTATGTTGTGGGGCTACTGTCACAAGGGGGGTTTGACAGCAGGGATGGTGTTGCTCTGTGAATCACTTATTCACAGTAGACCTAACATTTTACATTAAGACCAAAATATTCCTATTTTGTCTCGCCTGACCATAAAACAAATTTTGACAGATGTCTGCAGTACACTGTGTGCATTGTAGGAAACTCAAAGAATATTAATGTTTTACTTTCAGAATTGATGTCCTCCTAGCCCAATTCATGCTTTGAACATTTGGACATTTTCTCTCATCTCAACCACTGACTTTTTAAATTTTACTGTGGGCCTTTCCAGTTTATTCTTTGCCTTTGAATTATTCTGCAATCATGACTTTTCAGTTTTTTCATTATCTACAGTATCTACGTACATCTTTTATTGTTGGGCTTTGGAAGTGCTCAGTTTGGAGATACAGTGCAGTATCTATGCTATGCAGTATCACCCTGCAACTCACAACTGGTAACCCAGAAACAATACAGTTTTGAGCCTGGCCAGTACCTGGATGGGAGACCTCCTGTTAGTGGGACCAATAGGGAGTGCTGACCCCAAGGTCTGTGTGGGTACTAATGCCTTAGTAGAATGATGGGGACACTTTACTGTAAAAAAGGCACTGTCCTTTGGATGAGATGTAAAACGGGGGTCCTGAGTCTCCAGAGAAACACTGGTATTAACCCCGGTGTCCTGGCCAAATTTCCCCATGGCCCTTACCAATCATGGCCTCCTAATAATCCCTAACTATGAATTGGTTTCATCACTCTGTTTTCCTGACCACTGATACCTGTGAGTCGTTTTGATAGCTCGTAAGCTATCAAGCTAACTTTGCTTGAAGTTCAACTAATTGTATGATTTGTTAAGGTAATTTTGTACAGCTAAATTAATTTAGATTTGCCACAGCAAAGTGTTTGAATTCTTCTGCAATCAGGACTTTTAATTTTTTACTTCATATTTATTATCTATTTACTTCTCTTTTTTTTGCTTTGGATGTGTGGTTCACATTGTGGTTCTATGGACAACATGAGTTCTGGGCTGAATTTTTGTAGATCTTTTTAAATTAAAACCATTAAAAAAACAAAGATATGTATTTAATTAGAAATACTTGTAACTATAAAGATTAAATTAATAGAATTTTTGTAGTTTTATTTTGGTTCATTACCATGGTAAAATTAATTGTGGTACTATTAGCTTCTGTTAGATCAGGTCAGTACATAGTTAGAAATGTACTCTCTGCAGGTTTGTGAGGAACTTTATCGTGTTAAGAAGAAGTTGATTAGATGACACACATTGTCAGCATAACAATGCAATTTTCATAAGTTAGGGTAATGCTGTGCGCTATCTGTGTGCCAATCCATTTGAGCCAAAAAATGTATATCATTAATTAACTTTTGAATTCTTCAGGACTTTTTTTTTAATTGAAGGTCATGGAAATTAAATGCTCAGCAAAGCCAATAAGCATCAGATGATATTTTCATAGAAGTTATTTCTATGACAATAAGGAGCTACTCTGCTAATTAATTGCCTGTCTTCTCTTATGCTCTTAATTAGCATTTTAATTACAGAGGAGTGTGAAGGGCTTTTTATTTTTGTAGGTTATAATGAAAGATTAAAATGGAAAATCCAATTCAAAAGAAAAATTGAACATAAACGATACTGGATATAGTTCAGAATATATTTGGTCATTTCATCATAATTTGGATGTTCCAGATGTATCCATAATGCGACACAGTAAGTTTCAAAAATGGTTTCTCAGTAAGATCTTGTCAGCAAGTGTGTGGGTCTCTGGGATCAGAATTGGAAATCCCTTTCTGAGCCATGAAACATGACTTCCTCTTGCACCACGTGGAGAAAGAGATGTTTTCTCTATTCCCAATACAGAAACACTAAAAAGCTCATTTGGAAACATCAGGTGTGTGTACCTACTGTATGTATGGGTACACAAAGGACAAAGGTGGCAGTGATATTGTACATTCACAGTATCTCATTGTACTTTCAAAGTATCTCATTCCTTATTAGATTGTTAGATACTATAAAGCTACTATACCTTTACCAAGGACAGTAGTCTGTCCTGATTGTGGTAGATAGGCAAGCAAATAACTGAGCAGCCATGCAAGGAGGAGGGATGCCCCTGAGAATCAACGGTTACCTTGAAAAAGCCAGTGGCTGAGATGGGAGAAAATGTCCATGAATGAAAGCTGGACTACTGTATGTGGCAGAATGGCATGGAGGAAGCCAATACTATAAAAAATTACATCAAACTCTGAATGGCATTTACAACAAAGCATATATATATATATAAGTTCAATGTTTGCGATTCCACCTATTTGAGCAAAATTATGATTTAACACTTTTTTTCACATATGCTGACCAGATTCGCATTATTATTATAAAGTCTCACATGCGTACTTTTATGATTTGTGGAGACTTCAAAGTACCTACTGTAACTTTCACAGATAGTGAAGTTTTTGTACTACAAACATGTGGCAAAATTTGTTTTATGGTCAAGACAAAATTTTAACATTTTGGTCTAAATGCAAAATTCAAGAGGCAAGTTGGATCATGCTGTTTGCGTTTTTCTTGCAGGTTTCCTGACATCAGCAAACCTCACAGAAATAAACAAATGTGGCAGCTGCCCATGCTGCATTTTTCCTCATCCCTCTCTCTCTTCCTCTTGCCTGCTCCATTCCGGTCGAACATCCAACCTATCCCGTCTACTGCCCCAACCAGCATCTGTTGTACCGTCCCCTCTCTTCAATCCTTTTTTTCTCTGTCCACTTCAAGAGCCCCCTGTCTGCCCAACAAGCGTGAGCACACAGAGGCTGTCTGTACCAGATCTTCATCATTCTCCCCCAAGTTGTCCTTAGCACCTGGGATAGGCACCCCCCCATTTAGACTGGCGTCCAACTGGTCAGTACCTGCCTTCGACTTTTCCCCTCCCAAGCCTCCAGCTGCATACTCTACATAGCTGTTATTCCACCTCTTGTTAGGGATTCAGTTCACAATCAGTCTTATCTAGCCAAATTCAGCAAGTAACAACTCCCTGCCTTGTTGTGCATCAGGCTATTTTTCTGGGCCTTGTTACAGTAGTACTTCTGGTTGCAAGTCCCTTCTGCTGCCTGCCACAGAATTTCAATCTTAAATTAGCTAGTACTGCTACATGTAGCTGGAAGCTCTCTTCCTGATTCCACAAAAGATTCTCTTCGAAACCCCCAGCACCTTCCACAGCACTAGTCAACATTTCAATCTAAACTATCCAGTCCTGCTACTACTGCTAGCTGCTAGTGCTGCCACATGTTCTCTGACTTGCATTCCGTCACTCACAGCTTATGTGCGCCTCAGGCACCATGTCTGAACCCACTAGCTCATACAAGCATCACACATGACCTTTCACTCCATACACTCATCATAACACTTGTTATGTTGGGCTAAAAATTTGCTCATTTGACATTAAATCGCAGCTGAACGTACTTTCTCTTACCTTCAGGTGTACTTTCTCACACCTGAAGAAGGCTCCACGGCTGAAACGTTGTGTTCTCTTTCTTCTTTTTTTCAGCATGGAATAAACCTATTACTTGTACTTTCTCTTAGCTCTGCACTTTGAGTGCTACAGCTGTCTTTTTGGGCATTCTTTTGGGGGGTCTCCCTCAGCCAGACGCTATGGCTAATACACTCTGCATAGCTCATCTCTCTCTTGTATATATTAGGTTCTTACCAAACTACTGAAATGTTGAAACATGTTGTGTCAACATTATCACTTCAGGCTGCTTCTCAGCAGCAGGGACTGAGAATCTTGTAAAGGCAAGGGAAAATGGATGAAGTAAAGTACAGGCAAATAATGGAGGAAAGCCTCTTTCATGAATCATCTGGACTATGATCCAAAGCACAAGGTCAGAGCTGCACCGGTGTGGTTCAAGAATAATAAAGTGCATGTCTTTGAGTGACCCAGTCAAACTCCTGATTTGAATCCTATTGTGAATCTGTGGATAGACTTGAAAGCTGCTATTCATAAGCAATTCCTAATCTGCTTGAGAGCACAAGCAAATGTGTCGAGAGGAATGGCCAAAACGTGCACAGAGGCAGTGTGCAAAGTTAGTAGGAACAGTTAGACTTGCAGCTGTAATTGCAAAGGTGCTTCCATCAAATATTGAGTTTATGGGTCAGAATGTGCTATCAACACATACTGTATCCCATTTTTGCTCTTTAGTTTTTGATGTCATTTACTATAATTTATCTTACACATACAATGACTTTAGTTTGAGAATTTAACTTTTGAATGCAATATTAAAAATTCTATGTGTCATTTTATAATTTCAGAAAATGGGACCACATACAGTAGTAGAGGTCTGAATACATTTGCGAACACTGTAGTGCCCATCCATAAAATGGGTGGCACAGCTAAAACAAGACATTATAGATAGACCAGTTTGACTGCTATTACATGGTACAGTAGGTTACGGAAGCAATGATTAGGTGTAAATTAGAACTTCATCCTTAGACACATTCATTTTACATTTAGACAATGCAGAGAAGAAATAAAAAGGGAAACAGAAGGTTAGGTATATACAATATACAGTAGTTTCAAGTACTGAATAGAAATCAAGAGATGCTACGTTTAAATTGTACAATGCACTAGTAAGACCTCATTTTGAATATTGTGTATAATGCATCATCATGTTACATGCAAAGATTTGCTGCTCTGGAATCAGCCCAGAGAAAAGCAACCAGATTGTCACGGGAGCCGGTCCTGACTCCAGTGAAATGCGTAGTAAAGACCCTATGCGTACTGTATAATCGAGAAGTGGCTGGAGAAGGACGATAGGGAAGACACTGCAAGGAATGGACGGGATGACGGCAGTGCCGACAGTGATCCAGGTGCATGGGGGGAGCGCAGGCGAACAAGTCCAAACAAGAGAAGGCCAAAGGGGAAACTAGGGCGCAGTCCAGAGTCCAGGAGCTGGGAGATCCATCCAGACAAACATAGGGAACAGGGATCCGGGAATAGAGAAGGTTAAAACCATAACGGAGCAAGGCGCTCCGAGCCCCAGACTCAGATGGCCAGGACGCCTGGGGAAAAGGCTTTGTCCTCGGCCTCCTACTGAGCCTGGTAGATAGGCAGGCCTTCAGACATCTGTCTTCCAATACTGAGCCTATTTTTTACTATTTAAGCCAGGCATCTCCGCTATTCTTGGCTCAGTATTGGAAGATGGATGTCTGAAGGCACTGTCGGCACTGCCCCCTGTTCGTCATCCGGTCCATTCCTCGCCATGTCTTCCCTATCGTCCTTCTCCAGCACACAGGTGTAGGAACTTAAACTTACCAGAATATATAAAGGTACAGTAGGAGTGCCCTCCAGAGGAGGGAAGACGATCGTGACACAGACACAGTACAGTACATGCACGATGTAAAGTAATGTCCCGTAATGTGGTGAGGTGCTAAAAGAATGAAATCTATTTTGCCTTGAACAGAGAACATTATGAGAGACCAAACTCAAGTGTTAAATATCCTCTATTGACCCTAGGTATTTAGGGTTAATCAGTGAATCAGCAGTAAAGCACAACCTAAGTGTACACAACGTGGCAGCCATAGTGTATACTGAGATATGGTATTATGGAACAAGCCACCCTGTCATCTTGAAACCAATACCCAGGTCAACTTTCAAGAAACGACTGGGTTTATTCCTTTGTTTTTAGCAACCAAACAGGACATATGTCTAAAAAATCTCCTATGATTTGTTTCCTTTCGTATCATGTTTTAATTGTGCTGCACAGTGTGCAGTCTAATGTAGCTACATAAACAACTACCAACTAGGTAAGCATACTGTAGATATACCACATTCAGCAATCATGGATTGAGGACTAAATATTAAAGGTCTCTATTTAAGTGGAATATCGCCGCCAAGTGTCTTTAATGAGGTTGTTAAATCGACCTGTTAGTGGGTATTCAAAAACTGCACTGGTTATAAGTCAAGAAACGTCTGTAGATGAATACCACTATCTACAGATAACCATGAGAGCACTTTTTTCTGTCCTGTGTTTTCTCATAGTCCAAGCTTTTTCTGTGTATTTTTCTATATGCACCCTTAAGTACATCCACAGATTTTGCAATGGGCATGTATCGTCCTTTTGTTTGAGGTACAGAAAGAAGACATTTTGTCTTGTCCCAGGAGGCTACAGTGAGAAGATTTTTTTAGATTTGCAGCACATCCTTTTACAGATATTTTGTAGCACAGATAATACTTTTTAGTTTATGTCAGGCAGGTGTTTCACCCCACAATTCCCCTTTAAGTCACTTCTGAAGAATAAATTGCAGCATAATTGCAGCATTCTAATTCTTACAAGCACTGCTGTGGAAAATAATGTAAGTGTGGAAAAATCCATTTAGGATTATGTAGTAATTGTACAGCTGTTGGATTTAAAGAGAGCTGTTTTGATTAAAAGTTTAGTCACATTACATTTCTTCATAAATACTACATAACTTTAAAGCATCTAAATACGTGTGCTGTTTCATGTTCTTTTCTCATCACATTTGCTGAGAGATCAGTCTGTATATAGCTAACCTAAAAAGCAAAACGAAACACTTTGTAATTCAGTAGTGTGCAGAGGTTTGCATTTAATGAGTTATTAAGCGAATGAACCACTTTCTTTAGAACTACTAGGGTGATTTTCATTTAACAACTAGCAAAAACATGGGCTAGATGAGTCTTTTCACATCTGAAACCTTTTTAAATATATTTTTACAAGCCCCAAAACATATGAAAGCTTTTTCTAGAACATTATTTTCCGCAAAGAGTATATATAGTATATACTTTCTGTTAGGTGTCTGTAATTACAGTATATACACCTGAAAATAACCTTGTATTTAGCAACTGTATTTGCAATGCTTTTCAGTTGAGATCTTAATTAAAACAGAAACTCTGAAGCACATATGCCTCAGCACAAATATTACACCATTGTAATAATACCAGGACTTAAAAGCAGTTTCAATGTTTTGAACAAACACATAACCTCAGATTCACATTAAATATGACCCTCTTCTCCAACACTGTTCACTACACCTTGCAGCAAGACTGGAGACCCTTGTTCTGTCTGCTCGTTTTCATTTTATTCCCATTTATTTTATATACTTTTTGATGGCATTTGTTTTATTATGCCAGCTTAAATGATGACTCAGTATTCTACACTGGAAATGTCAATGGCCACAAGTATATTTGCTGATCTTTATACTTTGTCTTCATCTCCCTTCCCAAACTGTAGTGTCACTAACTGAACTTGAGGAATGCAAATGGCATGACAATGTCAGGTTCAGGCAAAATGAACTTCTAGCGTTGGTCTGGCCTGGTATCTGGGGATAGAGGGTGAAATAAATGCCTGACTGTGGGCCTGTGTGCAACTGTGAGTGTGTGTGATGTGAGTTTTTGTGAATGGACCTCTGTGTGGTGCAGTTACTTATGCGAGTGTTTAGAGAGTTTGTTTCTGAAGCCTGGAGACAGATTATTTGTCAAGCTGCGGTTTATAGCGAAGGATTTTATAGAGGAAGCACAGTTAGAACCTCAAAACAGTAGCTTAGTCTTTTATTTTGGTTATGTTTTGCAGGGGTTTAGCTGTGTGTCCAAACATTGTGAATGAAAAGCATTTGTTCTGCACTGTTTGGTTGCTATTGTCTGTTTTCCTGAAATCAGCCTATGAAAAGGTCACTTGCTATAGCTCTCCAACCCCCTAGTGTGTCACAATGCTTTTAATACATACAGTATATAAATATACTACTTAATAATATTTTCTATTATTCCAAAAGAGTTGCTGTGTAGTTACATTAGCACGTATAACAACCTCGCTATAACACACTTACCTCTCCTTGCTGAGAGAAGCTCATCCCCCCTTTATTTGGGAATAAGCCAGGAAGCTCCTGAAAGAGCGAAGATGGGGAGGATGGAGAGATGCAAAATGACCCATACAAGTGGGTAAGATGGAAACAAGGAATGTATGTGGAATTGGGTGAGATTAGGATTTGACCTTCTTATAAACTTTTGTTTAAAACTTCATTCACAGCTCTAAAACTTTATAATGCATTTACAATTTCCCTTTTATGTTCAATTTCCTGCAGGATGTATCTGTGGTGTGAGGACTGTGTTTTTTATTACATCATGTCATGTGAAAGTTGCAGTTTTTACAGCTCCGTATTTACAACAGTGTAGCTTATTTTATTTGGGAAAAAAACAGCAAGGCTATAATGGTTCAGTCAGTTAAGACAGGAATAAAGAAGTTTCTCTGAAGGAGGTATAACTCAGGTTTGTGTTCCTATGCGGACCTGTATTTGGGGAGTTTAGTTATTTTCATTTTAAAATGAAACAAAGATAAGATCCTGTTCAAGTGTAAGAGTGACAGTTATTTAGAAAAACCTGAGACACCCGAGACGGACTCAGCGATAAAAGAACTGTGTTGTATAGAAAGATGATAAAGATGCTTGATGCTATTTTTTGTTCATTGCCACAATGAAAAATTGTAATGTTTTAGCTGTAGCTAGTATAACAATAACAAAAGAAAATGGGAGAAGCATTACACAGGAAAAGTCTCCATTTTTCACTTATTTTCAGTGTAGTAAGAAAATGCAGTGATTATGTAATTTCACACTTAACTGAATGTATGTTACATTAGATCAAATGTTCTGAGATCATGCTCTTTGAAGGTTCTTGGACATTCCTAGAACTTACATAAGATCTGCAATTATTTAGTAATATGTTTTGTGAATAATACAAAAAATATTTAAAACTGAATGCTGATCTTTTAGAAAAAAAAATTAAATTTAATAATTTTAGGCTTATTAAAAGATTTGAGCACAGATTTTGCAAATGAATGTGATAGACTAGAGAATCTTTGTTTTTAATTGCGCAGCTTTTTTACAGAGTTAACAGTTTAGGTACTCTGTTTAATTCTGAGCGGTTTCTGATAAAATACTTTTAGTTTGAACACCAAATAGTGAACACCATATTTAAAGATATATGTATATACTGTGCATTCTAACTTACATTTTTCAAAACTACAGTAAAGCCAACAGGTGTAAATAGGGATCACACAGAGAAGGAGTAGGGAGCTGCATCAGCATGCGTTTGCTGCAAAGGAACATGTAAAGGTTTATTCCATACTTAAAAGAGAAGAAAAGAAACACGTTTTGGCTGTGAAGCCTTCTTCAGGTGTCATGCAGAGAACATTTGGGCCAAATGGCCTCCTCTCACTTGTAACTTTTCTTAATACCCAATGATACTGTACTATGAATTTCCTAAGCATTATTTCAGCCTTGTCCTATGTGTTTTTAATTGTAATTCATTTATTTAATTGTTGTATATGCATATCCTCTGAGTTCCCACTCTGAGTTTGCTTTGAGTCTTTTCCAGGAAAGGCAGTGGTCTCCTGCCTACTCTCATACACATTCTATGACAACATCTCCAATAGAAGATGCTCTTTTAGTCCATCCTGACAGTGAAGCATGAGACTAGCAGACAAATGCTTCATGTAATACAACCCACACTTTAATTGTAAGCACTACACAATTAAGAACATTTCTGTTGCAGACAACAATGACTCAATTTGTTTTATTTTTTAAGCAACTTTGTTTTTTGTGAACAGTTCTAGAGCCATTCCTTAATCCCCTTTTTAAAGACTGATGTAAACTTTTAACACTTAAATTAAGAAACTTGAATTGGAACATTTCTCTGAAGATCAGTGTTGTAAATACAGTATACAATATATACATACACACCCTTCTTAT
The DNA here is from genome assembly GCF_055471065.1 of Atractosteus spatula. Taxonomy (NCBI): domain Eukaryota; kingdom Metazoa; phylum Chordata; class Actinopteri; order Semionotiformes; family Lepisosteidae; genus Atractosteus; species Atractosteus spatula. The sequence continues at coordinate 37,274,194 of NC_142717.1, read as the reverse complement.
CTTATATATATTTAAACATAGCTTTCATGTTGAGTTACAATCCAAAGCTACAAAACAATCCTCTGAAAATTGGTCACAGGGTCTTAGTTGTTTGAATTTCAAAAAGAAATTCTTATGATATTCGCCATATGTACAGAACTACATAGACACCTAAGGCACAGTTTCCATAGAAACCAATTCTTCTGCATCACTACAGCTCTAGAAAGGCTTCAATCACCCACTTTAGAAGATCTTCAGTCAGGTGATTAATTATCTTGCAGAAAGAAGGAAAAAAGACGTCTTTCCTTTAGATATCATCTTCTTCATTCACAAAAAAACCCACAATTGCCAGGTTACTCTGTGCTTCACTTTGATAATAAAAGTGGATAAAAATAGTGGTGCAGATTACAAAGAAACAGCTTTAAAACAGTTGCATTTCCAGCTAGCTACTTTCCTCCTACGTAGGATCGCAGAACGATCATTTTGAGTTGTGATGTATAAAGCAACATATATAATTTAGGCCATATATAATTTAGGCCATCGGGCCATGTTTCAGTCATAAATGTTCTGATAGATGTTTGAGCCGGTGTCCCTTAAAGGTCTAACTAGAGTGGACAACACACCACCACAACTGGCAAAACGGCTAAACATTGTTCACTTTGATGAATTTCAGTAGTCATGTGAAATAATAGTGACATCTAACAAATGTCTTAAAAATGCCAGTGCGGTGGACAATTGTAGAAGAGCCTCCTTTACATTGTAGGATGTCAAGTTGGGTAAACCCAGCTGTCATTCAAAACTATGGATAAAGTAAAGGTAGATGTATTGCATCCCACTGCTGTAATTATGAGGTTTTGCTACTTTTCTTATGCTGTTATTTTTTGGTCAATTAGATCTTGTTTTTTAAGCATGATACCATCTATATTAAGCAGCATAGATCAGCTCGAGTCTCCAGGTATGATATTTATTTAGAAATGCTTTCTCTCTCAATGGTGCTACTTAACATAAGATTGAGAGGAGGTTAAAATTATAATATAGCATGTCTGCTCCCCTATACAGTATATACTGTCTGGCAGCACCCAACTCTTCTGTTGTCAGAGACAGACATGTTCCATACTCATTGATAGTAAGAGCTAAGCCAGGACCAGACTGTTTTCTCTCCCCCCCATCTTTTCTCCATTTCTGGTTGAGTATCCAACCTGCTGAACCTACGGTCCCAGCCTATATTCATTAATTCATCTCTTTACTTTCCCTAGTTCCCCTTTTCATTGGCCCTACAGGAGCCTCCTGGTTACTGACACTCAGTCCGGCCCGTGAATATTAGTGCATGATGTCCATCTACTGTACACTAGGCCAAGACCTTCTTGTTAAGACCCCTGGTCCATCCCTGATGCCTGTGACCCAGTTGCAGCCCTGGATGCTGGTGTGATGGGCGTCCTTCACTGTACCTTTGGTTGGTGTCCTACTGGTGTGGTGCCATCCCTTGAGTCTTTGCCCCTCAAAGCTTACTCCCATGAACATAGTAAATATTTTCTTTTTCTTTTGAGTGCTCTGCTTGCAATATATTTTCACCCATTCAGTTCTAGCAAACTTCAGTAAGTGATAGCTCTCTATCTACTTCCACATCAGCCTACTTTTCATGGTTGCTGAGGTATTTTCTGCTGCCCACCCAACTTAAGCTAGCTCCTTCTAGTGCTGCCACCTATTCACTGACTTGATTTCCAACATCTACAGCATACATACTTCTCATTCAGCTTATTTTCCATCAGTGTTTCAAAAACTGTATATCTGAATCTGACTGCATTGTGATTCATTTCATGCTGCTTATACATTCTGTTTTCAGTTCAGGTGAAACTTTCCAGCCAAACCAACTTAGATCAGTTTTTGAAATCTGAATTGTGTTTTGGGGATCCTTTTTGGGGGTAACTGCAGCACTGACCTTTGCCCAGTGGTGTTACTTCCTTAGCCCAACTAGTTATGCCAAAGTATTAAGTATGATATCCCTTTATATTCGTTGGCTCGTTTTGTCACTATTTGAATTTGATCGAATTATGGATTGATTAATGGTGTGCATCTGTCAAGGCTATTGTTAGAGGACACATCCATTAATAATCCATGGTTTGATTTTGGAATAGTAACATTAATTGACAACATTATCTGTGGCGATTGAGACTAGATGGCTAGTGTAATGACCATTTCATGTTCAGAGTGTACAGTATATTACTAGGTATCTTTTTTTTCTCTTGACGTACTTGTAAACAGAGACAGAGTGGCACTGGAGGTTATTCTTCCCTTAGACCACTGGAACATTAATATTATTTCACCTCTAAACTATCTCCTTTTTACAAATGTATTTAAGTATTAAGAATAGAAGACATTATCTAAATAATGAAGAGATTATCTTGTCTAAATAATCATGGTTATAGTACACAGACCATCATTTTATGAAATAACTTCTACTGTTACTCTTTTTTTTAAAAAAAACACTTAAAATTCAATAAAAAATTGGTTCCAATATGCATGTGTTGCTGCTCTTTATACAGTACAGTATATGATACATAAAATTATAAAATTGATTTTTAGCACAACTGAGAAAAACATTCTCATTCTTGTGGTGTACATCTTCTTTACAAATGCAGATAATTTAAATGGATTTTGTTGTTTTACAAAACTGTATAGCAAGTATAAAGCGATATTTGACTATTAGATGACATTGATTACACAGAATGTCCATTTAGGATATAGTAATCAGTAATATGTTTGGATGATTTGCATATTTCTCTAAACACTGCATAATGTGCAGATATTTTTAACCAAAAAGAACGTTATGGCTTACTTATAAATAAGCTTAGCGGAATATGCATGAAGTGGGAACTAGACTACAATTCACACAGGGGAATATGTTGGATTTTCAATAAGAATATGTTCCCGAGATACTTATTAAGCTGCCAAACAAAAGCTATGTCTACATTTATCTTTTTACTTGGATTGGATGACTAATGCAAGGAAGAAGTAAAGAAAAGGATACCTATGGAGTTGCAGTGATAGTGGCACCCCATTATCTTCATTTAATTAATTCTCTATAACATCTTAACTACCACTTACCAGAATGAATGTTACTTTATGAATTACACTTAATTGAAAAACATGGTTTTATGTGTAGTACTTATATGAATATAATATACAGCTACTATCTCTCATTCAGAATGATATACAGTATGCTTTGAGACTATTTCTTATTTTTTCTACTCTGAAAAAATGAATGCTGGCCCTTTTTTAAATCAATGCACAGTGACTTTTACTATGACAGACAGAGTTCTCAGACATCTCTCAAAGGTGGGTAAATAGGGAGAAGATGTCATCTAGGATGGTGGCGTAGTTGATTTATTAGGTCAATATGATACGTTCCCAAAATTCTCATGCCTATCAATAAGCCAACTAACACCACCTGAGCAGATACTTGTCCCTGGGTTGATCTGTATTGCAAGATCCTGGAACTAATGATTTCCTTTCTGGAAATAACATCTCAATGCTACCTGCTGAATTACAGTGAGATTCTGTACAATATTTATCTGCACTTAAAAATTTAAATTAAAAGTCTACAGAATGTCTGAGATGGAGTTTTTCTTTAAAAGATCGATTATGAAGGGAGGATCTTTATAATTGTGATGGGGTGTACACTTAACTGTGTTTGGTCTTTGAATAATTCCAATTAATTTCCAATAAATTTGTGCACTTTTAAAGACAGGTATAGTCTGCATAACAGACTAATTCAACATTCTGTTTTTAAAATTAGTTTTAGGTTCTCAGCTTAATTATTTGACACCTGAGAATAAGTGTGTAGTTGCTTTCATAAACATTAAAAACAACCACACATAAAATGTACTCTGTATATAATGCACTAAATTCACAACAGTCAGATGTATATAAAGCCCTAACATAAATCCACGTGTGGTGAGAAATATCTGTTATAAAATCGGTCTATATAGAAATAAATTAAATTAAAATTGTGTATCACAAGTTGTTACATATTTCTGAAGTAATGATCCTGTACCAGAGGATTCTTAGAACAAAGCAACAATAAAAGCAGTACCTTTATTTTATTCTATGGAAAAATACATATCTCTTGAATCTCAGTTGGAGTGTTAACTCAGCCAAGAACCAAGAAGAGGTGTATGGGTCACACTGGTAGAAATACATTCAAAAGCTATAATGTTAGACGTATAATAGATTTCAAATTCAAATATCAGTTATGCAGGAATTAGGGATATTGAGGATGTTTGTGTATTTGAAGTGGTGATCATGGGAGACTTTAATTTTCTTCACATACATTGGGAAAAAGCCATCAGGGATGTTAAAGGATAAAACTACAATGGTATGCATGCAGAATGATTGCTTTCTTACTCAATAAGTTTCCAAGTTTTATTAATTTATTGGCTTTCCCTTGTGGTTGGGGGTTCATTAGATGTTATATTGGGAGATATCTGATTGTGTACTGTGCAATTGTATTGTATTTCTTCATGTCTGTTTGTACTACATCTTTAAAAAAATACCCTGTCTTCTGCAAGTGTAATGGCTAAGCAAGTTGAACAGAATGCTTTCCTTGGAAGCCTGGAATCTGATATCCAAAAGAAATGACCAACCCAACTCTCCTGATGATAGTGGATCATAGCTTCAATTGTTGTAACAAGTGCCTGGGAAAGAACATTGATATTTGTGCATCTATAGCATACTCCCACTTGATGCATAAAATCTTCTGTGTTGGTGGTAGGACTGTAGCCCTTTTAAATGTTTCCTACGTATTGTCCTCATTTCAGTCCCATATACTGTAGTAAGACAAGAATGGAGACTCCATATGATAGGACATCAGCTCATTTTACTAATGTTATAATCCTAAAACACTTACTTCTTGAGGCAGCCAAAGACTACACTTTCAAGTTCCAAGTGATGGTGTATTTTGTTTTCAATATCAGCCCTCTGTGAAAAGTAGCTCCCAAGGTATTGGAAGATAATTTGCTACATTCTCCACACAGTCATTCATGTCTTGAGGTCTGCGTAGGCACATATTGCTGTGTACTGGAGTTGTTTGACTGAATTCCAGGTGGTGTTAGTTCTGGACCACAGTCATTAGAGATTAAATAATTTACTGTCGAATTTGTAAATCAAATAAGTTGTTCTACAGCAGGGAACCTGTATGTAATGAAATGGAGCACAGTACTGAGATATTCCAAAAATATATGGACTATTACTGCACACCTGTAATGGATCTGTCACTGCACTCATGTCGTGATGAAGCAGGCAAAGGTTCCTTCTGAATTTTCCCAAACATCCATACTTCAGTAGAATCATCCAGAGTTCCTCACAATTTACAGTGTCAGCCATCTTTGTCTAGTCATACAATGCTGTTAGACATGTTAGTGTTGCCCATGACATTTTTCTTATAATTGACAGGCTGTAAAATGTGTCAGCTGTGTCTCTTGAGAGTCTGAACTTATACAGTTATTTTAGGAGAAGCTTTACAGCAAGAGGAATTACAGTACTGGTAAAGATATTAGCTGCAGTCGGCAGCTGAAAGATCAATCTGAAATTGTGTCATTGGATTTGTCCCCTTTCTCCCAGATTGTTGTGATCATAGTATTGAAAACATTTAGATGTTACTATCATTCCAGAACTGTTTAATAATCAACGAGGATGAAGTGTTGGTTTCTGTTCACTGTGCTCATCAGTCATTCATGTCCTGCCAAGCTCATCTCTAATTGCGTGTTGTAGGACAAAATTAAATTGACAGTGGATTCTAGATTGAATATACCCTCCTTGGATACTTTGGATATTAATAGTTCTTGTTAGTCTTTGTCTGTTCTTCATGTCGTGAGACCTTTGAACCTCCTCCTATACTTGGAGGTAGAATAGATTTTTTTAATGTAGTTTGAGCCACTGTGCAATGAACAGATAGCCTTGCAATTGTGATCAAGCCAATGCTAGTGTCTCCTCATATAAAATCCAGGTGTTTCTTTGCAGGTGTTGGTGGTATTTATCTTAAGGTCTTTCTGGGTGGTGTGAGTACTTTTCTTGTGTTCCCAATTGGTTCATGAGAGCTCTTCCCTAATGTATTCATTGAGATTTTCTCATTTGGTTAGATCCTTGATCCTCGACATTTAGTGGATGTTGCTCCTTCTACATACATTTGGTGCCAATTTGGGCTAAAATAACTGAACAGATAAGATGATATTAGGTCTAGAAGTTGTTATCATTGCGTTGGTTACTGGGCACAGACAATGACACAGTCAATCAGGTGCCACTGTCCAGAGCACAGTTTCCAGGATATTTTGAGTGTGTTTTCCTGATGACATTGTCTGTTAATGCTGACAAGACTGTATGTACAGTATACTGTATGTACTCTATCGTTAAATTCATTCAAGACCTAAATTGATGAAGCTGCAGATTTAGTAAATAAGAGATATACTGAAGCACTCTTTTTATTTATGTTGCAACATAATACTGAAATGAATCACTGCTGTAACTATTTGGCTGTGGGTAGCTGTTTTTAATGTTGCTGGTAAGCAGAACAATAACACGGGAAAAATGAGTCTTATATTGCTAGGTCTTTTTTCCAAAATAAATCCTTTATTTAATTAAGCAACAGTGGTTTGTTGAAGCTATTAAACATGGAATATATTTCATTTTTGTGTAGCTGCCAGTAGGTGTTTCTTAGCATGAGAAGCACCTTTGTATTTTATTATCCTAAGCAAAATGGTTGTTTTTATAAATGCCCAGAATTAAAATTAAACAAAAATTATATAACTGGACACTGTGAATACATTACATAAAAGACAGGGATGTTCCTATAGATTTTTTTTCTCTCACCATCTATTAAGACTCAACACTTGAAAAAGGGATTTACATGATTGTGAAAGCTCATGGAAATGTATATATTCAAGAAGGTACATCAAGATGACAACCATTTCAATCATGTATTTTATAGAGTGATTATTTCTGGATTAAGTGTTTTTTGTTTTTGCTCACTGGAATACCAGAGAAATTATTAACAAACCATATTGTATACTGTATACGCTTTGCATTCTAGCTTGTAAGTCATAGGGCATGAACAAATTTGATCCTTAAAGATGTCTGTAATTAAATGAAATTCTAATGTAAGAGAACAATTACTTTTGCTTCATGTCAATATTTTCACAGAAGATAGACGTCTTTCATGTTAGTGGTAAAATGTATTCAGAGATGCTAGAGCTCTCAAATATATTTGATTATTCGAATGCAAATTATTTTTTGCAAGAATGTAACTACGGTATAAAATCTACTTTAAACCTACTTACAGTACTAAGAAATACCTTGTTTGTGTACAAAGAGACTAAATAAAGCTGGGATAACTGACTACATTAAATGTAGTTCAAGTACTGTAGGTAACTGCATCAGCATGCATAGGCTTCAAAGGAACTGTTGTAACAGAAAGAATAAGCTTCTTGATCCCGAGATGAAGTAAAACAGATGAGTTTATTGCATGCAAGGAACAATAAAGCCGAAGTCTTGTTTCCCGCAAGAAACAACAAAACCGAAGTATTGTTCCCCGTACCGGTACAAACTTTTGGGTTATATAGTATCTTCTTCTCTGTTTCTGACGTCACTCGGTCTGATGGTAAAGAGGGGGGTTCATGGTATTTGGCCAGTTTACGAGGTCCTGGCCAAATGGTCAGTTTAAGATTACACCCAGGGGGGTTCCTAGCTTGCATCTGGAATCCTTATCAGTTAACCCCCTTTCCTGCCATAAACCCCAGCTTGTGACTTAGAAGTCTAAACCACATACAGAAAGGATTAAATTCAAACCCCCGTCTTCACATCTTTCTTTAGAACAATGAAGGTTTATTCCTTAAACTGGAAAGAGAAGGAGAGAAACAACGTTTTGGCTGTGTAGCCCTTTTCAGGGCATTATGATTTAAATTCATTATTAAATGATAAATAAATTATGAATTTAATTAAATTTGGGTCATTATAATTATATTATAATTTCATTAATTGTACATGTAGTCTATCATCCCTTAATTTGAAAGGGTAAGGATGAAAATAATTGTAGAATCGAAAACTAATTTTGTCAGTAGTGCTTGAAAGGCAGATGCATGTTATTTTGTTTTTCCTTTTTTACTTAAAAAAATAAGCATAAAAATACAAAATACTGTAGGCACTGGATTTTTTTGCTAGGTAAAATGGAAATTCTAATAATTAAATGAGGATTCTTAAACAACATTACTTTAAACATGTAAATTAATGATCTTTTGTCTTTTGTTTCCAGTATAAAGATGTTTTCTAGAGGAGTGTGATGTAACGATGAATTTGATTTTTGGTTCATGTATTGCAGAATGAATTCAGTATACACTAATAACACCAGAATATTGAAAAAATGCTTCCATCACATCTGTCTCTGAATTCAGGTGGTATATTGGTTAAGAGACTCTACCTACAGTATATTCTTGCAGTAATTATTTTATATAAGAATATAAGAATAAAAGGAACATATTGGCAATATATCAGAATCCACTAGGATTTGCAATAGCTCTCCTAGAAATTTCAGAACATAAAGTAGAACATTTGGTGTCAGTTTCCTGGGAACACAATGTGCTGAAACAAGACTGTTGTTCTATTCTTTTAGTAAAATTTCATAATACTGCTCTTCAACTGTGTCTAAGCCAAAGTACACTACCAAATTTTTAAATAGTACAGTCATAGTCACAATATGTCGTAGGTGATTCCTTTGGGCTTAGCTTTCAAAGCGTGAACATTAATACATTCTCATGCCAGAAGATTTTAAGTGATGATAAAGGTTGTGTTGCTGAAGTACAGGTTAGATGTTTAAAAAAAACAGAAGAGTTCACAGTTGTTGTAGTGTGGATTTTTATTTAAATTCTAAAGGTGGCTTTAGATAAGGAACTTTGCTTACAGACAATTTAAGACAGGAGCTGATTTACAAGATGATTTAAGATAAACGGGGAGTTGTTTTAAAAGCAAGATGCGAGTAATTGTAAAGTAAAGTCAGCTATCTGAAAAATATATGAGCACAAACCTCTGCTAACAACATTTTAAAGTACCATATGAATATTTGAGTCTTTTGCTCACATACTGTTTATGTTGCCAAGGGCAATAATCAATAGGCATGCTGGAAAATGTTCATTTCAACATATTATAACATTCCCAGCTGCAGTGTTTTCACATCCTCAGTGAAGTGTTTAGATTTTTGTCTTTAATAAAAGTTTAATGAAAAAACAGATAAAGTGAGAAATGAAAACTTTTGAAAAATCATATCTATGCTCTTCCATTCCACATATTTGTATAGCTAGCAATTTAATCACAAAGTCTTACAAGCACATACAGTACCAAGAAAATAAAATGCATTAGGCTCAAATTACTTTTTTGACATCCTGTATTTCTTAAATATATGTTTATTGCATCCTGTGCTTTAATTCTTAGAGCAGGGTTATTTAGCTTCTGTGCAACTCTTCTAATCTACTCTATTGCAATGCTTTAATTTTTATCTTGATACTGTGATTGACAATTACATAAAGATCTGGTTTAAGCAAAACTTTGTAATTGAGTGGACAGGAGGGGCTGCAGGTTAGTAGTCTTGCTGTTAAGAGTTATGATTCTGGAGAGTCCTGGTTGAAAGTTCTTTGAGCTGCTTTACAGTTCTCTCTTTATTCTCCATTTTTGGACATACTGTAGTTGGGTATACATCCATTATTCAAAAGATTCCCTTTAATTAATGAGAAATGTTTTTGAAGTTTAGATTATCTCAACAGCCCCATATACTAATTTGGGGCAGCAAAGGTGTCAAGCCAAGCTCATTTTAAATAACTTCCACAGATGTGGAAAGAGAGGCTATATAAAAAAGGAACACTTTGGCTCTGACCATACCGTACATATCAAAGGACAAATAAGTTGGTGAATACATTAACCTTTCATCTGAAGGGGTCAAGTATCACTATTAATCACATGAATCAACTTAATGAGTTTTCTGTCTTTTACTAAAATAAAATGGTATTACTTTATGAACTGTAGTGCTTAGGAATTCTGCACTATCCAGAACTGTTTTTTTTAAAAGATCCTTTGATTTTAAGGAAAAAAATCATTCATTTCAAATGAACGTTTGCAAGTGAAAGGATGTTCATGCAGTTAGTGATGGTATTAAACCATTCCTCAATCTACCTGTTGACCATTGTTTGATTATTGTTTGAAGTGATCATGGTTGATTGTTGTCTGATATGTCTGTAGCGAGGAGTCTGTAGTATCATGGATTGTGTCCACGTAGCACCTGCTGACATACCTCTCAGCCTAGCCACACTTCAGCTTCCCAAGACCCTGTAGCTGAAGCCTGTCCTTTTCTGTCTCTCTTGTTTTTCCCTGCCCCCTCTGCTGTCCTCCTCTGTCCCCATTCTTCCCTGCTTTCTGACTCCGCTTAATAAAACCTGTCCACCGGGGGGGCTGACAGTGACTTTACGTCCAAAATGAAAAACAGGCAGATGGGAGCGCCCGGGAAGAACATGACGAAAAGCACCAGCATCAGCGGCGACATGTACAGCCTGGAGAAGAACGACGGCAGCCAGTCGGACACGGCCGTGGGGACGGTGGGCGCGGGCGGCAAGAAGAGGCGCTCCAGCATAGGTGCCAAAATGGTGGCGATCGTGGGGCTCTCGAGGAAAAGCCGGAGCACCTCGCAGCTCAGCCAAACAGGTAGGAGCCAGCCACCGGGTTTTTCTATCTCCAACCGTCTGTCGCTGATGCGCTTCTTCTTTATTTCCTTCGCGTGACTCCCGGGCCTGCGTCTCTCCGCCCACTCCTGCTGGGGTGATACGGGAGCTGTGGACGGAGGCGCTGCCTCTGGTGGACACAGGAGGACTTAAACACACGGTCACTCAATTTCTTTCTCTCCTAGATCAAGGAAATTCAGGCAAAGTTGCGGGAATTTTATAACCGTTCATTTTTCTCATTCAGCTGTTTTTGTATGCAGGTGTGGGTATCAGCCTAACTCTTATTTCCTTTGTAGGCATAACTAACAGGCGCTCTTGGCTGCTTTTCTGAAAACTTCTCCTCAGTTTTGTGAACTGTTGTCTGAATTGTTCGAAACTAGAATGAATTTTGGTTTGTGTTTGCTTCCACACATTGCAAGTATCATTTCAGGAATTTTTATGAGCTTCGTAGAATCACAAAGTCATCAATACGTGCTGAGTAACAATATATTTTATTAAAATCTATGGCATGATATACCCTTCTACTTTCCCCATGCACTGTTAATAGTTGTGATTTCATTTGATTGCAGAATCCTATTAGTCTGTTGGAGCTGATCACAACAAATTTGTTTTATAAGTTCATTAGTGAAACTATTGTAGTTCTTCAAGCACAGAAGTCAACTGTTTGCTTTGTTTGCATTTTCAGCCCTTCTTTTGAGGTGTCCTTATTAGACTTAGAAAATTGTATGTAAGTGGTTGTTTGTTCATCAGTGTTTTTTTATGGTAATTATGATTATGATTGTGTTATTATGGTAGGATTATGGTGATATCTCCAGACAAAATTTGATCTCTTTAGAAATCATTAAGGTTTTCTAAAGTGAAATCTTAGTCTGGAAACTATCAATTTCCTGTAATGCAGGGTTTTCCAATTAAAATTTTGTAGCATAGTCTGATTTGTTCAGATGATGCAGAAATGGCTTTAGGTTAAGAGAATCTAGATATTTTATAGAATCTACATGTAAAATTTTACTAATTGCTATATAATATTAATTATTTATGCAGTGACACAACTGAGAGAATCTGCTTTACAGCATTGACTGTTTTTTGTAGGCCATGCAGAGAGGGATATGTTTCCATTGAATACAATCTTTTTAAGACATGGTAAAATGGGCTATAGGCTGTTGAAGATTATTGTAAACTTGCTGTAGGGAATGAGAAGAAAGTATGAATATATTATGGATATAAGCTGGTTTGAAGTCAACAGTTGCTAACAAATACTTTTTTTTTATGTTTACTGTAAGAAACCCCTTAATGACACTTCAAATATCTTGACTTTGTCTGCTCTTGAGCTGAATATTCTTTTTCAAGATTTCCTTTGTTAAACATCAAGATGTACAATTTTTGCTTAGTTTATCTACTTACCAAGAAAGTTCTAACATCAAGCACAGTTAACAGTAGTAGCCATTATAGTGTCCTCTACATTAGTGCACATTTTTTATTAATAGACCCATTTAATCTACGTGTTCAAAACAGGTCAGCTTTAGTGGCCTACTTTACAATGAATACACAAAAGATATTAATGTGTAGTTGTGTACTGATTTATCTAAGAAAGATCTAGTGGTTACTGCTCACTACAATGGATCAGTGTACAATATTTTTTAAAAGATATACTGTAGTAAAGCATAGTAAATAATATTTTTCAGATGAAGAGTGCCCATACTTTCCATACAAACTGTAAAATAAGTGCAACAAACAGAAACTTTCCTGTACCTGAGGTATAAAGGTTGATAACAATAAGGTTATATTATTTCATCTTGCACATTACACTATGGCAATGCACGCTGGTAAAATTAAATTGTAAAATATTATATGACAGATTGCTAATGTTATTACAGGTAATATCATTTGTGATGTCATGACATATTTTTCCCTAAAATTTAGACATTGCTATCTATATTAGTCCTGTAGAGAAGTATCTGTTCAGACTGATAGGGCAATAATGGAACAGAACAGGTCATTTATAACTATAGTATTTTCCGTTTAAAGCAATATCAGAGATTATATTTGTGTGAGGTTGTTCTACAGTTTCTATCCAACAGTCTTTTCTTAGAATAAGGAAACTTCAACCTTGGGTTTAAGAAAAAATGTATAGGTTTATTAACTGGCACTTTTATTATCCATTACTAAAATGTCATTTTGTAATTCCTTAAACTGAAGATTTACAGACATAAAATACTCGACCCCACTGTTTACCTGAATTATGACGTGCATACTCTTACTGGTAACTGGCCAGTGAATCTAACAGTGTTGTTCCTGTCAAGACATTTTGATGCATTCCAGGCAAAATGTTCCAGGAATAATCCTTGGATCAGGCATCTAGGATAAATGGCTTTCTCTGGTTGCAGAGAAGCTCAAAGGAGAAAAACAAGTCTCAAAGCTAATATGCACCATATAAAAAAATATATATATTAAAACAAAGGATACAGTATGTTATCCCACATTGCCTCAGGTGACAGGGAAAGTAACATTAGCCTGTTAATTTCAGGATTTGTTACTGATAGCTTATTTACATTTAATGAAGAGGATGAATGAGATCATTTTTACAGCTTTTTACTCCAGTGAAGAACTTTCTATTCTTTTTGGTAAATCTTAATGTGCATCCAACAAAACAACTACAGTATAAGTCTGTACAGTTAATATCTCTATGTACACATACTTTGTAGCCATATTTTAGAAAGCATTTTTCATTCACAGAAAGTAACCCAATTATCTTTTGAGTTGTGTCCAATTAATTTAACTCTATTATAATGGCACAACATTCACCAAGCGTACTGTATGACTACCAATGTGTTAAAATACTTCATGTAAACCAGAGAAAAAGTGTGTATACTGTACTTGAAATTATTCTAAATGATTTCTAAATACCACAGTCTGCAGTTTTCCTTTCATCATACTTTCCTAAAAAATGTTTGTCATGATGTACATTTCACTTTAACATCCATTTTATAAACAGCTTTCCCTTTTATAGTACAGCATTTCCGCTTAAACCATTGACATAGTGCAGATCTTTCAGTGAAGCGCTACACACGAGTCTGTACTATTCAGGTGACTTTGTTCTTGTGGACATTTTTTAACCTTGAAAATCTAATTATAGGCCATCAATGTGCAGATGTCAGTGTATATTTGGATTTATATATTTTTTTAACGTCTGTGGTTTTAGTGCATTGCCTGTTTGCTTCTAAGGTAGTGAAGTTAATTTTTTAAAATATCCTTATTCATATACAATTATATAAATCTCTTAGAATATACAGCTTAATCTGCCACTGAAATCATACCCAGTCTTGTATAGAGATGAGGCTGGGTGGTTAGGAGTGAGGGGTTAACCTTTGTATAAGCTTATATAGAATTGGTTAGTGGATTCTCTGTAATATTTAGTGCTCTGTTAAACCCTAATTCCTGATTCAGCTAATGGACAGTTCACAGCACAGAATAAGCTCCACTATCAAGCTTAATGAGAATGCACTGATTACAAACACGCCTTGCCTGTTTTACTGTTGAAAATGCACGCATTATACTGTACAGCAATAATAATATACTCTTACTTTTGAGAACAAAAAATGACCCATGCAGCATCTTCCAATCAATTAAATGTAATGGAGTCAGATTTCTTTTTCTGTATCATTGCACTCATTCATGGAGACAACATCATTCTGAAAGTCTGATCTTAATCCTGATTCTGTGGTCTTGAAACTTTGGGCCCTAGAGCAGCTTTCTGATTCTTCAAAGCATATGGGACTTTAGACACTTTTCTCTAGTTGAATGAACTGCTGAAGCATGTGTTTGCTGATTCATTTTTAAAGTCTTTCCTATTGCCCTACATAGAAACCACTACTCCTGCATCTCCATGTGATCAAGGAGACACGTGTACTACCGTCTTGTCTCTCCTGAGAGCATTTGTATCAATTAGACACAATCATCATTCACCTCTAATGCCATTATTAGAATGGACGTGATAATAGTGTTCTTACAGCTCAGTCCTACTAACATTTGGCTTTGTTTCTATTGTTCAAAAAGGAAGGAATACCTCTTTAGCCTGAAGTGTTGATTATTTAAGGTTTGTGGATTTGTACAGGCTGAACTACTATATATTCAATAAAAATGAAAAGAAAATGCTCACTTCAGTTAATGAAAACACTATCAGAAAATGTTGAGAAAATGTTATAATTACTGTGTTTCCCATACTTCCAAATATGGCTGGACATGTTCAGCAACAGCTAAGTACTGTTTCAGGCTTCACGCTGTTTACTTATGCTTGAATTCATGTCAAAATTAATATTTTATTGTAAATAATACATATATATATATATTATGTGACGCTGAAAAAGGTGTGCAGTGCAGCTTTGCTTTGCATTGCAGTCTGAAGAGATCATTCCAGCACAGTGTGATATTTCAAAACTTCCTGTATAAAAAAGGCATAGTAGATAATTTTGTAGAATGTAAGTACAGACACTTTGCAATGTTATCATTCCTATTTCAAGCCTAGAGCATATAGTAGAAAGTCTGTGCTACATCTGTGGTCACGTGCACAGTTAAGAAACAAAACTTTGACATTATTTTAATCTTAAAAGGCAAAGGTGAGGCAATTGAGGCTGAGTGAATAGTTAGCTCACTCAGTGTTGTTTGTAACACTTACAAAGCCACTTAAGGGAACCAGGGCTGAGATTATCCAACCTTTGCTTTTTTTCAGGAATGTCATGTTCACATTTAGTTCTTAGCAGTTCTGCCTGATAATTGCAATAACCATCAGTCTATATGTAATATGTAGACTAGTCTGTTACTTTATATTATTTGAAGCACCCATCCCCTTAAAAAGGTTCATATCCAAAATCATATTAATGGTTTTACTGGATGCTGTTAAGAATAAGACCACAATAAGGACAAAATAAGACTGCGTTTGAAATTCCTGTCCTGGATGTTTAGCAGTAGTTGGCCTGCCAGGTTTAAATCTGGAAGAAAGAAAAACTGAGAGCTGCCCTAGTTTGTTGTGCACTTACCCAGAGGAGCCATGTTAGAACTTAAAATGTGTACTCAGAGCATACAGTATATCTTAGAGGGTTTATTCTAGGATTGACCTCTCAGTATAAGCAACTTTTGCAAGAACAGCCCTCCAAAACATCAACATTGTTCCAGAACACCAAAATTTAAGACGGGGTGTGCAATTTCTCTGCCCAGGGAAAGCTTAAGAAGAAAACAATGTTTTGCAAAGCTGTGTTATTGTGCATGTACATTGTGTTCAGAATTAGTAATTGACTTCTGGAACCACTCTTGTAATGTCAGCCTGACAACTACTTAGCTTTGATCAGTCAGCAAAAGCTGGCACACCGTGAAGTCCGGGAACAAGGAAGAGGTTGGAATGAAACAGACAAACAAAAGAATAGTACTCCTGATCTGTAGGAGGAGCTCAGTGTGCTTATAACTCAACTGGCGAATACTGAACTAGTGTGATAAGTTAAACTGGGCTATCAAGCCACCCATTTTCTAACCACTATATCCAATATAGGGTCACAGGGATGCCATTGCCTATTCTGGCAAGCAACAATAAATCTAACCCTAACCCTGGAGGGAACACCGTGCTATGCGTAAACCGAACATTATACAATAGATTAATAGTTATATTGATTTGAAGACTAGGAATAAGTTGCATTGCTATTAAAGGAGAACAGTCTTTGATTGTGTTGTTAAACTGGATTTTATAATTAGATAACGCTCTTCCCCTTGGACCATAATTTCCTTACCAGTACCCCCAGGGACAATGTTGTGCTGTAGAAGAAACTATGGATGAGATGTTAAACCAAAATTCAGCCCACTTGGTCATTAAAGACACAACTGTGTTCATAAGAATAAGGGTGTAAGCTGTGGTATCCTGGTCATATTATATTCTGGGTTTCCACAGTGTGGCCTACCCATACTTCCCAATGAATTGAATTTGTAGAATATTTCCTCTCTTCTTTACCTGATATGCTGTGTAATGGCCGGTTGACATAAAATGGCAAATGGCAGTACAGTACATTACCCAGTTGATGCTGCTCTTCAGTGCCAGATGAAGTGTATCCCCCTGAAATATATAAAGCGCTTTAGAAACCTTCAAGATGAAGAGTTCTATAGAAGGGCACAGAGTTATTATGAACTGTTCGTATAATTGTTTATTGCAGGAAAGCATTTATTAACTTACATGTATTAACACATGGATTAACATGAATCACTATCACATTTAACACAGTATTTTCCACCAGTGATGTTGAGAGCCTGCTTTATTTATGGTTATGTGGCGTGTTATGCAATAAAACAGTGATTGCATAATCAAATCTGACCGAATGCACATAAATTATTTCCTCTAGGAGAATTTTAAAAGCAGGACTTACAATTCCTACAATCAAAACAATGCCTGCTTGTGTTTCTTGAAGAGCACTCATAAATACAATTATATTGTTGTTTTGCTGTTAAAGTTCACACCATACAAAGCATTTTTTATAAAAGTATGAACTTTAATAGTCTACCCTTGTAGTCACATTCAAGTTGGGAACAGTTATGGGCTCTTCCTCCCTCCTTGGGCCTTGTGCTTCCAGGTTCAGCTTCAGGTTGACACCATCCATGATTGCGATCTCCCTGATAATGGAGGGATGGATTGACAATCTACTTAAAATCTTCATGAATTCATGTTGGTAAATTATTCAGATATACCGCTCATCTTATGTCACTGGGCTAATAAGTGAAGACCTGATTTTCATTAATTATTATCATGTACAGTAGTTACTAAAAATGCTCCATTTTATTCAATAAAAAATTACGGAATTTAATTTCTTCTGGGTTCTACTTTATACCCAGCACCAGAAGCACTACTAAGAACTGTAGTGCTTCTGGACTGTAATTTCCCACGTGCCTGCTACAGTACCTCCCGGTTAAGAAAATAAGGTGTAGAAGAGGCTTTGGACTGAAAGATTGGGCCTGATATTTTCCAAGTCATCAACTAAATTAGAAAATCACTTTCTTTGGCTTCATTTAGCATAGAGCATTCAAGGAACCTGGACCTTTATAAGGTCTGAGGTCTGAATGTACAGCTTGAAGCAAAGACCAAAACATGACAAGAAAACAGAAACGTTATCTTTGTTTTTCCTTTTATTATTTTCCTATGGGTTATCCATTTCGGTGGCTTGGGCAAACCCTAACTACGAAGAGGACTTGTGTGAGATTTAGTGCGATAACTCCCCTGGTTGAGGAGAATGCCAACCTGTCCGTAAGAAAGGGACTGTTGGAAGTGCCTCTTTAGTAAGGGAATGAGCCAGGGAGCTGCTCGGAGGGAGATGTTGTGGAGAGAGGGATGCAAAATCGAAACACACAAGTGAGTCAGCGAAAGGAGTAATATTTATTTAGTGCATAGGCAAGAAGAAGAGGAGATTGAGTTTGGACCCTGAACTTTTCTAATTTTTTAGTTTTTTTTTAATAAAAAGTAAAAACAAGCATAAGCCTTTGCCTATGAATACAAAACTTCATGGTATTTCTGAACTGGATAAATTAATAACACAGTATCTCAGTTTAAATTTCACAAAGCCACTCCGATATTACCTAGTACATTATCTTCAATTTATTATTAATAACCAATATTATTATATTAGATTGTTCTCTACATTACTGTATATGCTTATATTAATTGGTCGCTTGTTTACATTACATAGAAGAAAGCAATAATGAAATGTACTTTGTGAAATGTTAGACAATGCCTAAAATTAACTAAAGCACAATTAATAAACAGTCTATAGAAATTCATATTTCTCTGAATTTTCTCTGAATTTTGTAGAAATTATTTAAGTACCTAATTGTTGTTCCTCTTTTATGTTTTTGTACAAATCAAGTGTAAAAAATATTTTCTTTTATATATATAATGAATAGAGTTACGATGCTTGAAACTTTAAAAGGATAATGGAATAAAGTATATAAAAAATGCCATCAACTCTTTTGGAGAATGTTCAGAAAATGGACTTATTCCTGGATTGTAAGGCACAGGCTACAGCATTATGACAAATTGAGAGCCTGCAATTTTTTACCCTACTTAGGTACTGGCTCAAGGGAGACTGAATTGAGGTCTTTAGAATCTTAAAAGGAATGAAGGTTGATTCCAAAAGCAATTTCAAACTTAATCTCAGAGTCATAAATTAAAACTTGGTAAAAGTAGATTAAGACATGATAAATTTTAAAAAGTTTTTATACATTGAAGTGGTTGATGCTAAACAGAGTCTTTGAAGTATAGTACATTGTAAGCCTTCACAACTCAACTAGACAGCATTGAAATATCTGTTGACAGAACTAACTTTCCTGTTTGGGAACAGAAGGAATATGAGGGGATAGGAAGTGAGCACATAACAGTTAAACCACAAATCGTTTTCTATAAAAATGTTCATGACACCAATAATATGGATCTTGCTTTTGGAGATGTCCAGTTAAAAAAATAAAAAATAAATCAAATCTAATCAGCCAGGAGGAACAAAAAATTGATTGATATAATCTTAGTACAAATATGATGGCTGCAGCTCTGCTCTGCTTCTGTCAGGATTCAATCACTGTCATCCATAGACTCAGAGCCACAGCGCTCCACTCCTTAGATAGTGACAAACTCCGCTGTGCCAGAAAACCGACTTTTTCACCAGTTAGAATTCTATACCGTCTAGCTTTCAAGGGAGAAACGTCACTTCTGTAACATGCTCAAGGCCACTGCTGAGCTCTGTTATACCAAAAGTTGTATTTTAACTTTTAGAACTAAAAATCTATTTTAAAACACCTTTTTGACAACTGCCTATTTATATTTGCCTAAGACATAAATGGTTTGCCATATGGAGAACGAACACGGATTTCCAAAACTCTGCTTTTTCTTGTTAAGTATCATGGCAACCCTGAGACTATCATCCCATTTCTTTTACTTTTAATGTATAGTAGTGTGCCAGGGAGCAAGAAGCACTTATTAGTTTCCTTCCATGCTTTTTCAGAAGATAGATTTTTGCATTAGTTCCTAATGGCACAGTGGTTTATCAAATGAGCCAGCAGATTTTGCAGCCAGATGCAGTCTGCTAAGGCAAAAAGCACAGGCACTATAGATGTTTACTTACTCACAAAAATACATCCTCTCTCTGATTGCATACAGGCAGACTTGGAAGGCATGCTGTTTGAGGCCTGATCTCAGCCTGATTCTGTGTAATAGCTTCCTGCTGTGCCAGCTGATTTTAGCTCTGTCTGGCCGGTAGAGTAAAGCAAATAAATCTTTAGTTGGAAAAAGGGCTCTCTTTCCAATTAACAGACTCTGTATGAAGTGGGGCATTGATTGTTACAAGTTATAGGAAATATATAAGGTTTCATCTTGTTTGGTGAAGGAAGGAAGCATAGTGTTCTATACACTGACTAGCCTCTGGGGGAAACGGAGAATGAAATGATAGTGTATTTAAGATTTTAAGGATATTGTGTGGGTAGCATATGAGGAGCCTAAATGGACCATTGTTTTTGTTAGGTCCCTTGTGCTGTATAGATAGAAGCAATGTAGTGGCTCTTGGGCCACACTGATATAATTCCGATATCTTACATGGAGGAGATAAAGGACTTAATTAGGAATGTTCAGATGAGGACTGAGGTGCTTTTGGTGGAAGCCTCATTCTTTTCAAGCACAGTCAGTTCTGAGCTCTGTCTGTCCTAGGTCTTACCTAACAGGATTGCTTGTCCTTGTGCAGAATCTGCCACTGCAGGGCTGACAGATCACCCGGTTTCTATGCATGTCCTAATGATGAGCCAGGCCAACTTGTTGATGGTTTGGAAGTTGCAGCCAGGATGGTGACACAAATTTACCTCTGCTTATGTCGATGGTTCAGCTCATCTTTCCTTGACTCCTATGATCTGTTTGTTTGTATCTTAGTACCATGGATACAGGTATGGAACAGAAAGGTAATTTTGTGTTGCATTTCTAGTGTATATCAACAGCAATAATACCAACACTCTGATGTTATTATGTGATCCATTCAATAAGAATAATCTTTTCATGCCTAAGAGAGAGAAAAACAGCACAAGCAACTGATGTAAGTTTTTTTACTGGGTTCAGCTTATTTATAACCATTCTAAACACATTTCTATAAATACTAAAAACTGAATTCATTGCGTATTTGCGTAACAATGTAAGTGGTATTTATTGGTACTGAAAGGCGGTGCCCATCTCTATATCTGACTGTTACATAGTACTACTCATCTTTGGACACTTGAACATGCCACATTACATGATGGGTTTTAGCACATCATGGCTTATGGTTTAGTGATCAGTTAAAATATCAGAATACTTGCAATATGCTCATATGAATATGAAATATATTTCAGAACCCCTGTCTGAGGACGTACTGTATATGGATCCACATAAGGACCCCATTTCAAATTCTGGTCCACTTTTCATTTCTCCTGGCTCTTGCAGTTAGGGTCTAACATTCATCAAAGGAGGCTGTACTTCACACACCAGCACAACAACCATCACAAGTGTGGATAACATAGGAGTTCACCTTTAATAAATCCATCTTGTTACAATGCACTGCTTACACCACAGCAGCAATGTTTGCAGTTCTTGAGCCTAGCAAGGTTAGTATTTCATTTGTTAGGTTTCATTTGTATGCTTTTCATCTTTATATACCCAAATTCCCGTCATAGATGAGAATTGCTCTGAGTGTAAACTAAAATAAATTGGTGGCACAGCAACATACTTATACAAACATTAATTTATCTTTAATAAGTACATTTATTATGCCAGACAGCACCACATCAATCAACAGAAGAAACATTATTAAATATTTCCCTTAATATTAAGCCTTGCTCGTTACCACCATCATCTGAGTATGGTATATTTTTCCATGCCAGAAGAAGGCACTAAGTATCATCAGTTGTTTTATGAAATACTTCCAGTCTGTGCAAAAAAGAAAAGGGGGGAAGTTTTGACAGAATTCAGTCTTGTCTTGATATGTTTTTATAACTAACATGCCAGTAAACTCCGTCAATGAATCTGAAAAAATTACAAGATGATAATAGCCTTCCAGCCATGGAAAAAAAGATTTGTGAAGAACCTGCACTTATATTCTGTATTGTTCTTTGGTTTTGATTAAGAGGAAGTGGTACTAACAAAATCTCTGATCACTAGATGGCATATTGTGCTGCATTGCAGGAGATCCTATTCTGCTATAAAGCCGCATCATGAGAGAAAAAATTCCTGTCTCAGCATCTACCTTATATTCCACCAAGTATAATTAAAATGAAAAAGAGTGATTCACTCAGAAAGTGCTGAGAATGCTGATCATTCTTCCACTGAATTATCTGCTCAAATCATACAAGAAAGACATACAATCAAAAATATTTTACAAATACACGTTTTGGGAAACATTTGAAAATTCTTGATGTTACTGTATTATCAGAGTGAATATAAATGTTCTGCTTAACTTGGGGTATGTCTAAAACCTTACTCTTTTAAAAATGGTTTGGGTAGAGGCACTGAAATCTGAATAGGCAGATATCTTCAGAATGCTTTTTAAGAGGCTACATAACAAGTTATAAATTATAATGTCTTCCAAGAGACTAAATGTATCCCTAAACCTAAACCTAACCATAGCACCAAACCTTAAACACCTTGCACTCTTTTGCCAGTGTTATTAAGACTTGTGTATCAGATTATGTCCCTTGGAACAATATTCTTAAAGGGTTATGACTATTGTTCTAATATTTTATGTAGCCCCTAGGGAGGATTACACAGGGTACCTGAGGCCTAATTCATTAGTAATTAATCAATCTTTATAACACCCTTAAAAATGTCAAGTACTGTATAGCAGGGCAATGGTCATATGCCACAGAGAAAAAGGGAGAAACTGAATCCCTGGGGGTCCAAGGCTCAGTGACGTCCTACGCTCTAGGTAATGGGTCTTGTGAACCTTCATGAAAAGCAGGTTGCAGATTGTGAGTCAGTCCTAAGGTGTTTCATCCAGGGTGACACTGATCGGAAAGGAATTTGATTGTTATCAAGGGTCTGTTTTTCAGAGTCGAATCTAAATCCTCATCGCCATAATTGTAATTGTAGGCCACAAGGCTGGGATCCAGACCATGGAATGAGAAAGAACGGAAAAATGTGTGAGTGTGACCAGATAAAGAAAACTGGGTTTGAAAAAAATCTGTAGCAGAACACGTTTTTGATATGAGAAAGGCATGTACCTGTTTCACCTGCCTTGGAAGAAGCCACTTTAATCTGGCAATATTTTATAACTGGGAAAAAGACACTCTAGACATTTTTTTGTCTCAAATAAAATGTTAGGATAAAATTTTGCATGCAAGTTATGTTTTGTACATTTGGTGCCAAGATTATAACCTTTATGTAGACCTGAAAACATCAGGCTGTCTTCCCTAAGGCCAGAATCTCTGTTTTATCTCTACAAGGCAGGATGATAGATTATTTATGGATAAGGTGTCAAATGGATTTATAAATAAATACGGTTGTTTGTCATGGGTATAACAGTGAAAGGTATGTTATGTCTTTGAATAATGTCCCCTAGAGGAGACATGTTTAATGAGAAGAGTATGGGTCCAAGCTCAGTGCCTGGATGAACTCCACGCATTACCTGTGATAAATGTGAGTGATTATTTTTGTTAGGTTACATTTAAAACAGGAAAGGACATGGCTTGAGTGTACAATTAGGGTCTCTTGGCAGTCGATCAATATTCAGGGGTCATTGGTATTAAAACTGCACTAAAGACTAGAGGAACATCATGATCTGTGTAGAAGACAAAAGGAAATCATGTCCTCCTCTAATTAAAGTTGTTTCACTTCTATGGTTGGCTCAGAAACCATCCACAGAAATTAAATGTTCAGATTATTTGAAGTAAATTATATTCTTGCAAGATCTGTTTCTAAGATTTTAGTTGTATATGGGAGATTTAAAACAGGGCTATAATGTAATGAAGTAGTGGCTTTAACTGCACGAGTTAATGAAGCTTAACCATTGCCTGAAAACTGAGGTATTAATTGTAATCAATATGGGAAAAAACAACTGTTGAGATTGCATCTTTTTAATAGACTAGTTTTTTACAGGGTCTAATGCACATGCTGTTACATTTGGTTTTACTAAACTTCAGTATTTGCAAGTACAGTACTTAATTCAGCTCTTTCCTGGAACGAGCTGGTGATAAGAATAGATTAGGGGATGGTGGTGTTTCTTATGGTGAATGTTCCAATTTTATTGTTAATGTCAGATTGTATTTCTGTGTGGGTCTATCACTGTTGAATAGTGGCCTGACCATGTGGGAGACGTACATTTTTTGAAGGAGCCATGGATTCCAGCTCCAACCACTGAATTGAGAAGCCAGTTCCAGAGACTCACAACTCTTTGCGTGAAGAAGTCTTATCCGTTCTCACATTGCAATTTATTGATTTGTTGCTTTTAATTTGACAAAACTATAGCCAAGTATCACACTAGATTCCCTCAGGAGATGGAGGTCTCCAAAGTTTTTTTTTTCTTTTGTTATACTTCAAAGTCAGTTTGCATAACATCTTGTAATACTGACACTTTTTAGGTTAACATATTCATTAATTCAGGCCAATAAACCCAGCATATGTTCCATTCATAGACTTCTGAGAATTGATGTTTTAATAAGTGCTGAAAATTCCTTATGGCTAACTGGAAGAAAATAAATAATTCTGCAGGGATACACTATTTCTTGTCTCTATCTTATCCTGTTACTCTTGGATAACCTAACTTACCTACTGAGATAATTTAGTTGATAAATGGTCTTTTAATATATCCATGCATTTAATTTTTCAAAGGAAAAAATACTCTTTTTCCTCTTTTTTTAGTACTCTAGCATTTCCCTACCAATTTTAATACTGTAGAATTCCATGTTATATATCACTTTCAAAAATCTTTGTTAGAAAAGATTTTATTTTTTTTTATTAGGTGGGGTTATTTATTATCATTTGAGGCTGCTATGTATACAATGTTACTTTTTTATTAGCCACCTGACTGATTTGATGTAATGATAGATAAACAAGAATTTTAATTATTCTTTGTTGAATCTGTTGTTTTGCAAATTATATTAATTACTTTCTTTGATAAGTAGGCATAAAAACCTTTTTTAGTTTTATATATATATAATGGTTCATAAATTCCACTGGAGTGTTTTTGCTCTGGGCATTTGTAGAGTAATTCACTCTGATGTCCATTAGTAGTTCTCTAAACATTTTTATCTTATCTCCTAGACAAGGTTTCTGTAATTCAGGATTAGCCTAATTAATGTTACATATTTAACTTGTTACTTGTTAGCGACATTTACTGTAGCATATGCTTAATTTACAGTCTAGAGTACAGTTTGTTTTTCCTTGAGTTGATATCGGAGGTCTCTGTGTAGTCATGGCACCCAGGATGTGTTCATCTGCACAGCACAAGTGCCAGTGATCAGCAAAGAGGGTCTACAGATGTATTTTCTTTGTGAAATTGTTCCCCTTAACTGTTTCCACACACTGTCAATAAGAAATGATGTTGTGTTAAGCTAAGTGTGCCATGAATCTTAAGAGTTTGGAACTAACAGAAACTGTTTTTTAACAATCTGTGATATTTCACACTCCAATGGCTTTCCTGTATGTATTGCACAAGGAGTTAAGTATACGAGACCACCTAGCCACAGGAAATTAGGCCCTAAGCCAAAGGATTAAGCCACATTTTCTTATACCTAACCCCATAGTAAGAAGTTAACCAAGGAGCAGCTAGAAAGGTGAACATTGGATTGAGGTGTGATGTAGGGATGCAGAAATAAATATAATATAGAGAGAAGCTTACTGTGGTATTCATATTTTTTATAAAGTAATGTCATGGAGAATTACAAGTTACTGTAGACTAGCAAAAGTGAGGTAGATCTTGCATTCAGTCATTCCTCCTCAACATTCATTACAAACTCCATTTCTTGTCTTCATATACAGGTATATATAAAATATTTATATTTTAGACTGCTTTGTTACTTTAATTTGAACTGATACAGCACACAGTAATTGTAATTGTTTAAGTCTAAATTCTCTAGATTTATCTCATTCACACATTACATTTTAGTGACTTTTATTTTTTTCTGCTGTATTTTAACAGGATTAAAGCGCTTAATTTACAGTCTTCCATTATGGCAGGGCAACATCTCTTTGTCATTATTAATGTTATTTAAAAGAGGAGGAATGTGATTTATGTTAGAGTGTTTTTTGTGGTTGAAATGTATACTATGATGCAATATATTCACATGAAATGGCTGGTTCTGACATTGCGATCCCATGAGTGTGTAGAGCCGCCACTTTTTATCTGTCTATTGATGGCAAGAAATTGATTAACGTAACACCCTTTGTGATCAAAGCCAGACCCAGCAATTCATCTTCACGGCAGATCTGGGTGCCTGTTCTTCATTTTATCTCTAATTAATCCTCAAGGAACCTTTTACGAAGACATCTCAAGTCATGGCACAGGAATGGGCAATCCACTATTTTAATGTATTTTGACAGAGCACTCCATATAAACTCTTACAGCATTAAGAGTTTATCATGCAGTGTAATAGCTTAGAATTTGTCAGATTAGAGAATGTCAATACTTATGCCTGCAGAATCTATAGTTGAAAGTATTATATAAGAACTTTTGTTATAGTTTGATTCTGTCAAATTACACTGCCACCACACAGCATAACCTGGCACCGAAGATGTACAGTAGATAAAAGAAATTGTTTTATAGTAAGTGAAATAAAATGTTCAGTTTGTACTTATTGCACATTGAATGGTTATGTGAATCTAGGATATTAAGCAAGCTGTGCTACATTCAGTTGATTCAGTAGGTCCCAGTCCAGGTTATGGGGGAAACCTGTGTCTCCTGAAATAAGGAATTCTGAACTCAAAACAAAAACCTGTAGTCATAGTAAGATACAGTGAGGTTGTAGCTCACTGTATCCCTTTAAAGATAAAACAGTCGCTGAAAATGGATGAAAGTTTGCAACTCAAATAAGAACTAACACTTTGGAAGAATGCTTACATAAAAACATACAGTATATCCAATGTACAAAATGTTGATCATTTCCATTGCATGTCTGTCATATACAGTACATTAAACACATCCCTGTAAATGACTAAGAGATTTAGGGTTTTCCATCAACTTAGAGCAGCAGGGATTTTTGTTTTAGTTCTCTCTTTAAGATTCCATTTTAAGGTAATTCCTGGCAATCTGCAGTCCGTAAGCTCCTTCATCGGACCTCTGCTCTCCATGCATAGCGTACAGTACATGAAAAATACAATTTCTGATGTTATTGGTTGGACTGTTGGTTGGAATTTAAGACTTCATTTTAAGTCTTAATTTTAAAAAGTCTACAAAACAACACCTTCACAACAATGTACAACATATGAGATATGTAAATATATGTTATGGACATTATATATGTACAGTATCTGATAAAATATATTAAGATGAATACATAATATAGTGAATATTATGTTATTGTTATTTAAATTAGTATATATTATTTTTAAATTATATTATGTTATTTTAGCATAGTTTAAATGAATGTGTTCAAAATTATATTCAAATATATACCCACACATTTCTCAATATGTATTATCTCCATAAGAGATTCTTTTCAATTTTGATTAAATATAATACAGTAGTTTTGCGTGATTGTCTTTCACAGCTTGGAGACAGTTATCTTGAAATCACGAACCAAAGCTCTAAGTAAAATAAGAAGGGTACATTTTCAATTACACAGACTGTTTTGCTGGCCCATCAACTCTATATCCCATAGTACAGTATATAATGTCATTGAATATCATTGCGAGTTAAATTCACCCTATTGGCTCTTTGTGGATATTTTTATATATTGTTGTTTGACTGCAATGCATCTTTTTTCTCTCTTGTTATTTTACATACTTGCCACACAAACACTATCAAAACCAGTTGCATAAAAATGCAGCATGCAGGGCTCTAAGAAAGTGTATTGGGAAAACAAAAGACAAGACGATGTGCAGATCAAATGATCAAACTGCAGATTGAAAGTCGAATGCTTGTCAATGTCTTTATTTTTTATACATTTTTGCTTCTTCTCAGTGGAAATTGTGTTTATAATCCATGACATTCCAGTTGTTTATACCTATAATTTAATATTGACCAATTCTGTCCTTCACTTTGTCAAATTAATTATTTGCTAATTTGGACCTTTTTAATGTTAATACCCAGTCTTACCAGTATTGCACAGCACTTTAAAGATGCTTATGCAAAATTGAAGAGAGCATAAAGTCCTTCTGGGATTAAAATTCCAGTTTGTCCTCTGTTAGTTCTACTCATGGGCAGTCAACCAGAGTCAGTGACATATTTGCTAAATTTTTTATTTCTTTTCTCATTGATATTGATAAAGATTTTATTTGAATGTATGGCCCTGGACAAACGGGCATATCCTTCAGTCATGAGGCTATACCCACTGATGGACCTTCCCCATCTGTCTCTTCTGTTAAATCTCATTTGAAAACATTTTTGACTTCTTTTAATCAAACTGTCTGTTTTCTCTGAAAAGGCAGTAAATGTGGTGATATTTGACATAGTTATTGCAGACATTAGTATAGTTCTGTTTTGTTAGAAAAGGAACACTTCAGTTGGGGAGCAGTATTCATGTACGGTACATTTCTGGTAAAGGAACACATAAAGGTTAATAAAATGATGGAGACTACAAAGAACAAACAACTTTTTGATGCCTTCTTAAGGTGTGAGGAAGATAGTAGGGAACTGTAAAGCATAGGAGATTGAGTGGGCTGTAGGTGGTTTTATTCTGAAAAAGTAGGAAAATTCTTCTATATCATCACTGTCTCCTTGTAAATGTTCTTTTACCTCCTGGACAAAATGTTTTTTCTGTTCCATACATCAGAATACAGTATGACCCCTGCTCTGAAGTGTTTGAGAATACAGGGAAAATAAATTGCTGTCATTGCTTTCTAGACATGTCTTTTTATAGTTTTATCTCTGTTAATTACAGAGTGCCTCAGTGGTGAAAGAAAAAGAAAAAAGTCATGGATGCTGTGAAGTTGACATAGCCCAGTTACTCTTGTGATTTCTTGTGAAGTCAAAATGCTTTAATAGCCAAGTAAAATAAGAACAAAACCATTTAAGTATTTTATTTGCATTATTAAACATTATTATATTATACAAGTATTTGGAAATACTAGCACATACCAAACCCTTTCTAAAACAAATACACAGTATAAAACTAATAAAAGATTTTAAAAAGTTATAATGCCCATCAAAATGTAAATAATGTCATTGATAGTTGAATGTATGCTGTTGACTACAGGAAAAGGCTATTGCCTTTTGTTCCTAGAATATTATATGAAACATTGACTCTTAATGTATTTCTAGCTTGTCAAATGACTCATATGTCCTCAGAATGCATATTTTATGGTAGTCCAGATTTGAACTACCCACGTTTATGAATGGCTCTGTCCTTTCTAGTTCAGTGTAACTCATCCTGCTGTGGGAATATATTTTGATTTTCTATTTTAGTCAAAATCCATGAATGAGTAGGAAGACATGGAGCACATCATGCATAGCTGAAACATGTTTTTATATACCAGGTAAAGCTTTCCCATTTATTTTGCTTTGTAGGCCTAGTGTAATAATAGATTCTTTCTTTTCTTGCCTTTCCTGAGTTTTTGTGACTTGTGGGTCTGTGTATACTGTACTCACATGTTTTATCACAGATAATTATGATTATAATGTTTTTGTTCTATTTAGGCTATTGCTTGTTATAAGATGCATACAGACACATGTTAGAAAAAGCTGATCTTTTTCTGATTTTTAAAGTAATGGATGATTTTCAGCAAGAAACAAATAATCAAACCATGTTGCTTTGCTGTTCCTTTGTATATTTACTTTTTCTCTGAGGTGCAGTATGACTCACCCTTCTGCTCATTTGTTGTGGTTTTGTTTGCAAAGTTTCCTAACATAAAAGTCAATTCAGTATGTGACAATAAAATACAGAATATATAAAAATAATATATTCTAAGTTAGAAAAAAAAACAACTGTCTGGCTACAGTAAAGCTTATTTTCCCTAATACTGATTAAAGCACATTGGACCAAAATCGAACTGTTGCGAAGAATTAAAACATTACTTGATTGCAGTAACCTTTTCAATGTTGAGTAATTCCGTGAAATTTTAAACAACATTAAACATACTCTCTAAAGCTTCAAACCATGCCTCTTAATACTCTCAATATAAGATATGGTAAAGGTAAAGAGATGAAACATGTACATTACAGAGTATGTATCGCTAATAAATACAGATGGGTACTAAAACGTATGGATTTTGTATAACACCCACAGTAAGAATGTTATCAAAAACACGCTGGAAAGCCTCTTCAGAGCTGTGTTAGCAGACAGCTCAATCTGTACCTCACATTTTATCATTCTATTGTACGTTAGCCTTGTGTTTACCTTTGGGACTAGTCCAGGTCATGGCTCCAGCAGAGCTGTTCCAGTAAAATGTGAGCCTTTTCTCTATCTTCTCATCAAACTGCCATGATATATGTGGCAGTTTTTAAATACAGCATTAAGAATTGCTGCTCAATGCTTTCATGTTGAGCTCTTCTCTCTCTTTTTTTATCTGACACTATTTTACATTTAAACCTGTGAATATACACACAAGTTTTAATGTAAATAATTATGGTTGTGTGGCCTTGTAAGCAGCAGAGACTAAGAGCTGAGCTATAGGGGTTTTTTTTACGTTTAAGGTTAACAAATGTAGCTCATTCACAGGTTTCACCCTGGAAAGAATATCCTGAAATAAATCACCTGGTTCTAGAATATTCAGAGATTCTCTGCAGACATTAATGCTCATTATTGAAAGATACTGTACATCAATTTTTATGAGAGCATTGCTATGGTGATATACTGTACAGTACGTTCAAAGTGTGAAATGTAGTTTGATGATAGTGAATTTTTGAATGAGAAAAACTAAGGAGTCTTCAGCCCCCTTCAATCCCACCAGCTCTTGTTTTGAACACCTCAGAGCAAATGTAATTTTAGAAATGTCAAATGTAGTCCTGCTCAGTTTCAAAATGGTACCTATCGCGTGGCACCTCAGTATAGTATGTTGTACGCACAAGTGTATTATGCATTCTTGTTGTGGTTTGTTGTTTTTATTTGGGCTACACTAGCACAAATTCCAATCATGTTGGCATTTAATTCAATTGAGATTAATGAAGGAGTTAATCAGTGGTTGATGGAGGTTACTTATTGTAAAGGTGTAAATATTAGAGGGTTTGAGCACATCCGGGTCTTTTATTATTTCACATACTGCAATCATCAACAATTTTACTGTACACAAAGCCTTATTTCACAACTGCTGGGCAGAAACTATGTGATTTACATGTCTAGGTGAAAAAACACTGTGCACACTACACCAGCTGGTTTGAGTGGTAGTCGTTTTCTTGAGGGCTCTTCAGCCAGGAAAGCATGCGATCTTTTGCAGTGACATTCCAAGTGCACATGGAAGCCCATCACAGCAGAAGTGAATCAGAAAGGCCATTTGTCAAGATCAGTATCACAGGCTGCAGGACCCGCAATATAAACAAAAGGGAAAACTCCATTAAGCTTTGTTTATACGTAAAGGAATTGGGAAAATGCGTTCACCATCCAGGGATTTTCATCCATCAGAGAAAAAACCCTTCCACCATGTGACACACTTTCTAATTCTCAGTACACAATGAAAAGCCATGAAAGGAGTATTGAAATAATTTCTCTACCTACTCATACACTTTGCACTGGGACATGATGAGTAGTTTACGTTTGTGCTTAGTGGAATCCTTAGAATGCAGTTACTCTTTCAGTGTCTGTCTCATAGCATCATGTATGCTCCTTTCTTCTTCTCACTGGCAATAGCCAGTGCATCCATTATGTCACATTGAGGACTGCTCTCATCACTTACATTGACTGAACTGTTGCTTACTAAATTGAGTGCATCTACCCACTTCCTCAGTTTCCCAAACATAAAAGTCTGCTTTCTCATCACACTGAACCTACAGTACATTTCTACTCATAATTTCATTCTTAAGATGAACTGCTTGTGGCATTATGTGCTCAGTGCTGGTTATAAGCTTTTAAAAGATGGCTGCTGTATGTAATATTGCTCCTTCATTCTACAATAGTGGTGATGATGACTTATCCATAATGATTTTCATCATTCTAAGACTAGCATTAGAAAGGAGAGCAATATAATAGTTATAACTTCGCTGTCTCAATATCTGTGGAGGGGACAATACAAGCAAGTAGCTGTTTTGTGTAATGTCACTCATATATTTGGCAGTAGTAGTGATAACGAAAATGCTCATTATCACACTAAGAACATAAGAAGGAGGAGAAGAAACAAGAGAAGAGCATTAGAATATCTAGTCCATTTGGGAATATACTATTTTATATAACAGGAACAACAATAATACAGTAGATGTACTGTAGTTTTTCTTGTATTATGTATGGGTTAACTGAAGTCGCTTCTAATTATCAGTTTGTGAATTGAGAGAATTACCTAAGGAAGAACTTATACAGTATATTCTGGTACTAAAACAATAGATTAACAGATGAAGCAGGAAAACATTTCCGTAGAGTAGCTCCTGACTACTTCTGTCTTAGCTGAATGTTTGGTTTCTGGAGGTTGTTTTGGTCTAATTATATTTTTAGTTGTCCTTGTATGAGCAACATGCGAAGCTCAAAAACAAATTGCAGTGACTGCTTGTAAATTACTGTTAAGATATTTTCCCCTTGAGTGTGCATTTAAGGTTAAAGAAGAGGTGAGTTCAAGTATTTTCTAGAATCTTTGCTACCTTGCACTACTTTAGTAGATTTGACAAGCACCAGGCCCCTGCTGGAAGAATTTCTCTGATGAATGGAGGCAAACATTTCCTCAGTTTCTAGGTCTGGATTGTTGCATTCAGACCTGTGTATGTTAGGGATCACCATAATATCACCTGGGACATTACCATTGCTGTTTTTCACATTGTCTTTTGTTTTAAACAGATTTCGGGGGTTTCTGTTTTGTTTTTACGTTTATACTTTAAAATGTATTTATTTCATTTGACTTCATCAGATGTGTGCCCTGTTTGATTTAATATGAATGGGAGTCATGCATCCAGTAAAATCCCATGGAATATAAGAGCTTGAATATTTGCAATTTCTTACCTGAAAGCATGATATTCCAACAACTAAATGTTACTACAGTACATATTCCCCGCACTCAGTTTTTACAGCATATACTGTATATTACATACTTAACAACTGTGTATTAAGTTTTGTCATATATTCTGTGTTTTAATACTGATGTCAAAGCATTGTTGCATGTGGAGCAATTTAGTATTTTTTTTCTGTAAGAGCATCATTGTGCATTAATAAAGAGAGGCACTAGCCGAACACTAGAATCACAATTGGTGAATAAGAAGTAAAGCTCGTTCAGTGCTGTTGTGGGATGCATTAATTCTTTACTTTTTGTAAAGAAAAGGAGTAGGGGTGAAAACTGAATTCTTAAGTATAAAATTAACACCCAATGTAGCTGGTAATTACTTGTTTTTCTTGTTTCAACTAGCTTTTAATCACTATGATTTATCGTCCTTCCTGTAAGTAAGCTTCAAATTTTCTGTGGACAAGAAATATTATACATCTCAAAATTACATCAAATATTTAGTCATAACTTTTATTTTACTACTTTGCAATTAGATGATTCTAGGATTGTCTAAACTCACTATCCATGGCTGTATGATTTGTTTGATAAGTATCCAATGATACATCTGTTTAGCATAGTTCTGGGTGTAGTGGAAAATCACATTGAAAAAGTATGTTCTGCTCATGCCTTGTTTCCTCGGCTTTAATATGTCTCTGTGGCAATGGAGGTAAACAGAGGGGGTCCCTTTTAGAATACTTATGAACCCAGGTCTCTTTAAACTTAATTTTCAAAGCTCGCTACTTCCAAACCATATTCCTTCTCCCTAGAGGTATTAAAATTATGACTTCAAATGAGACAAGTCTCCTCTGTCTTTAGAACCTTCTACAACTGAGAATATATTTTTAACAATTCTGTTATTAGAAGTAATTCTGTGTTTTTCTTATTGAGTAAAGCACATATAATGCTGCAGTCAAAAACTGGGTTCTACTTTTACTCCAATGTGAACATTTACTTATCTGATCTGCTGTGTGCATAATGTTTACAGTAGAAAACACAAAATAATGTCCATTGTGTTTTTAATCTCTGCTTTCAATTTCCTATCTTGTTTTTGGTCCTCATATAATTCATGTAATTAACCTACTGGTAAACATCATATACGGATATTATTTGCACGCATTGTACTGTTGGCTCTCTAAGTCTGCATTGTACACGTGCCTCAAAGGGACGAAGTGAATTTGGTTTTATTAAGGTCATGCTTGCTTTATAGAGTTTAGCAACTCTGTTAGCCTGTGGGGAAAAATGTCACCAAGAATAAACTTTGTTCACAGAAGGATAACAAATAATTTTTCCCTGTAGTTCTCATTTAAAAAGAATTGGAAAGGTGAAGGATTTTTTTTTTCAGTCTAAAGCCATTATTTATGAAGGTGTCAAGCTTATAAATTATTGTTGTGAAAATTGGCAACATTCCTTCTGTGAAAAGACTGTAGAACATCACATTCTAGCAAATCTTAACACATAGAATACTTGGCCATTTCACTCAATGATACTGCTATTTTTCTAAACTGAATGGAGGTTTGTGACAAACCTGCCAAATCAGAACATTTTGTATTCTATTTCTTTTCATTGAGAAATATGTGCTGAATTTGTCCCACCCTTGCTTATGAATAGAGCTAAGAGCATAAGAGCTTAATCTTCAGTATGTTTTGTTAAAGCTGATTGTTTCAACCAAAGTTATTTGTGTATTTCATCGAAATACCCTGAATATGTCACAGGCACACCAAGGTAATGGTTTCATGTACAGCTAATGTTCTTTTCTCAAAGACAAACAGCTGTTTGTTGCCATAGAAACTAAACCTAAGTTCCACCCCTGTTAGGCCGTTTCACCTTTTGTTTAAAATGAAAAACATGCAGAATGTTCCAGGTTTTGAAAAATAACCAAGAAAAAAAAACTCCACCTTTTGCTATAATAAGGCTGCAATTTCTTAAAATCAAAAATTAAATATTTGATGTGTGGCATCTCTCCTTGTGATTAGCAAAGAAAATCAAAAGGCACAGGCCAGGAGCTCATCACTTACAGTACTTCTTCTTTTTCAGACCTGTTCCAGGTAACAGTAAAATACTGTTTCAAAATGTTCAGTTTACAGTGCTTCACCAATGCATGTAATTTGTTTCACCACAACACTGTCTCACAATAGGCTTTAACTAGTTCTTTAAGAAATACTTTTGGTGAAATACAGTAGTTATCAAATTAATTTGGATATGTTTTTTTTCCATATGTATTATTATACAGTATATTATACAATATAGCATATCATGAATCATAAAATATAACAAATGTGCAGGTGAAGCAAAATATCTGCTATTAGTTCAAATGAATATTCTGTCTTTATAGTTTGATAGTGAAATTTACTAATTGACGGAATACATGGATATTGAAGGTTTTAGAGTTTTTAGTTTAATTTTTTTAGTTTGCTCAGTAGATTCAAATCTCAAAATGTATTTCATTTTCTAATATACCAGTATATATACTGTACTACTTATATAGTATTCATTTCCTTTATAACATTCTGCAAAAATTGCTGACACGAGGCAGGTACCAGTCAAATACAGAATGCCAAATGTTTAGAAAACATTAAAAAATGTGAGTTAATAAGGCCTAGATCTGGGTTTCAGGTATGTGTGGAGGGTTATGTGAAGGAAGGTTGCATTTGGAAGAGCAGTAAACTTAAACTTTGGAAGGTGCAAACTAGAGAAACAAATCAATATAGAAGTGTCTGGGTACATTCCCTCAGAAAAACAAAAAAAAAATCAATTTGTAATGAAAATGTATGAATCTAATTAATACATCTGAATAAAACTTTTGTTAGAAAGTTTACATAAACAAGATATGACTAAAACTAGAGTCCTCAAGTATCCTTACCCTTTGTCCTAGCGAGAATTTGCTGTAACACTTACATGATCAGACAGTATAAAAGTACCATGGCATTCAACACTAGGATAAAGGACACCTACATTGTTGTACAAACTCGGGGCAGCACGGTGGTTTAGTGGTGAGTCTTTCTGCCTCTCAGTATTAGGGCGCTGGGTTCAGTTCTGGACCTGGGGTGCTATCTGCATGGAGTTTGTATGTTCTCTCTGTGTTCGCATGAGTTTCCTCTGGGTTCTCTGGTTTCCTCCCACAGTCCAAAGCGATAGGCTTCAGCTCCCCTGTGGCCCTGTATTGCTTATAGCACTCAGAAAATGCTTGAATGGAACTATTATTAATACTTACTTCTGCAGGCACAACTTTCTAAGACATTTTTTTGGTATTTTTGTAGATTAAATTTCTTTAGTATTTTTATAGTTCACAACTGATTTTTTTTTCAGAAATGTGTCCTGTAATGTAAATTTTGTACCACAATAATCAGTTCAGTGAAAATGAAAAATTCTATGAAAGTATTTTGCTCCCTCAAAGAAAGAAATCTGAGTAAATGCTGCAACCCTTTCCACATCTATAAGCTTCTATTTATCACCGAGTTTACGGAGAGCAGCTGTATACGAAATGGCAAGAAGGAAAACAACTTTACTCAAAGATGCTGAAATGAAAAAAAAAATTGGGTTCTGTGAACACGATAACAGTGAG
Organism: Atractosteus spatula; assembly: GCF_055471065.1. NCBI lineage: Eukaryota > Metazoa > Chordata > Actinopteri > Semionotiformes > Lepisosteidae > Atractosteus > Atractosteus spatula. Next base: position 37,237,611 of record NC_142717.1, on the reverse strand, counting down.
TGACTGTTGGGCTGCCTGTTGCTGATCGCTCATTAGTGAGGGGATGGAGGAAGATGTCAATACTCCTAATTGCACCCTGCGATGTAGATGCTGTCATTTGAGTCTTGTAAGAGAGATAGCTCAGGCAGCGTAGCAGTGGAAGAATAAAGTGGTATCTGTGAGCAGAGCTCTGTGTTCTGGAGAATGATTCTGTGTGCTTGTCTGCAGAGCGCCGTCTCATTGGCTCACACAGAAGAAGCAATAGTCCAGTCAGCATGTCCCCCCCCCCCTTGCTGAAGCACAGAGGAAGGTACAGAGAGAAAGAGCTGAGTGCCAGAACCAGCAAAGACTAGCTGCCTTGACAAGACATCTATGCATTGCTCTTCTTTCAGATAGAAATAGGTTTGGATTTGTGATAATAATTTGTTATAGATGTTTATTTCCACACAATTTGGAAAGAAGACATGCAGCGTCTACTGTGTGTGCTCTTAATTGTGACGCCGACTGTTTAAAGCCCAGCCGCACCTTCCCAGCGTGCTGCCACTGAGTCTCAGCTGAGCATCCCTGGAAAATCTCCCCTACCGCCGCACCTGTGAGCCGCAACAACGCTCCGCGTTGTTTTCCGAGCGAAAGGAGGGCCGGTCGAAATGGGCAGGCAGGGACACGATGCCAGCGCTGCCAACCCCAGCATGCGCATGCAGCGCTCTCAGAGCCGGATGAGCCTCTCGGCGTCGTTTGAGGCACTGGCCGTCTATTTTCCTTGCATGAACTCCTTTGACGAGGATGACGGAGGTAAGACGGTTTTGCCTACAGAAAGAGCTCCAGTGTTTGAAAAGCAGTCTCTTCCTGCTTTGCAAGGGAGCTGCAGAGAGGTATTCATTGCAAATTATTTCTGAGTTAATCCTTCTGTAAGAGAGCAGATAAAATTCACAAATACCCAATGAGTATTTGAGGTGATCCGCGTCCAGCATCATGTTTTCAGTGAATCCATGTATGGAGATGTGTGTCAGTCAGAATGCTTAATGTATTTTTATTAGCGTAATATTCACTAAATTTATTAACCAAAGGCCGGGTCAACTAAAATACTTTAAGGTTTGCTGTATAATGCATATTTAAATAGAGTTGACTTCAGGACATTTGTCATTTTTATTTTGGCCTCTTAATAAGTGGAATTAAAAATGAAAATGGTAATTTAGTAATAAATTGAGTAATCTTTTGGCAAAGTTCAGAAATAGAGATGGTTTGCATACAAAGTCCTCCACTTACAACGAGTGCAGTATGCCAGTATCTTACCTGAGACTCGGGAAGCGTATGAAATTCATTACATTTACTTTACTTGGTCCACTACCCGAGATCTTAAGGGGCTCTGTACTGTGAATTCCCAAATGATCTGATTAACGTTGGAGCCTCAGCAGTTCATTAATTATGCAGCAAAAGACCTTTTAGTTTTTTCATTACTGTCTGCCTTGGGAAGCAATAAGAAAGTCAGCAAGAATTGCTTTGCTTGCACTGTTTGAGCAACTCGACATTCCTTGATTGCCTTTAACCGTTCTGCAAAAGTAATTTTAATCAGAAAGCACAGGGCTTTATAGCTTTTATGTGGCAGAGTCTTGGCCACCATGACTTATTTAATTGGAGAAGAGTAAGCAAGATGAAACTTTGCTTTGCTGTCTACCTTTTTTTCTCCATGCCTGTGTCTGATACTCAGCTCATCAGACAAGCTTGACTGGCTGTAGCTGATGTGTTCTTATACTCTAAAATACTCAGTATACTCTGAAATTTAGTATAGATGCAGTATGAGCGTGTATTTGAAGAGTATTAGGGCACATCTTAATTAAGAGAAAGTGTGTCTAATACTGAGCCTTTACAAATCCGCACTAAGACTATAAGACTCTCTTCAATAACAATCAATGACACCTTTGTGTGCACGTTTATCCACTTTCTACTACAGAATACTTGGTTAAAGTCACTGTTTTTTTGGTCTACGAACCTTTCTATCAATTCTATGAAAACAGGCTTACGTCCAAGTAATATATCGGATATAAAGAAATTGTTCCAGTTTTTCATGTTGTAGATATAAAATGAAAACACTACCATTTTGAACGCAACCAGAAACGAAATCAACTAACTTGTGGCAAAACACAAAGCTAATACAAATTTGGTGTTACAAACACCAACTCATGAACACAACCTTTGACCTCTGCTCTTGTTGTGAAAGCAACTGAAAATAATGAGAATACATACTGTATCAGCTCATAGATATCAACAGTTTAAAAGGTCTGAGAATTAATTTTCAAACTCTAGTATGGCATTTTGGTTTTCAGTTTCATTTCTGAACTATAGTATATAATCTATTTCAAAATATCATTACTAAAGTCCTCCCATCCATCCATGTATCACCAAGTGCAGGGTTTATTGGCTGAGGGGGAGCCAGAGTCTATCTCAGCAAGCAAGAGGCACAACGATACACCCTGGACAGGGCATCAGTCCATTACAGGACACACACACACACACACACACACACACACACACACACACACACACACACACACACACACACACACACACACCAATTTGAAAGGAAACCCATGAGAGCATGGGGAGAACATACTGTACAAACTCCACCCACATTTCATCCCAGAAATTGAACTCAGGACCCAAGCGCTGTGAGGCAGCCATGCTAGCCACTGCACCCCTGTGCCACCCCAGTAAAGAAGATTCTAGTACAGTATATCAAAGTTTAGATCCATTTCAGTGACCTTCATTTTTATCTTAAGGCTCCTAAATGCCAACTCCATGGACAAGCATTTTCGTCAGGAAGAAAAACTCCAATTGAACATGAAATGACTTGAATTCTAAACTAGCAGCTCTAAAAGTAAATGCATAATTTATTCATCACAGATCTTTTAAATCTCTCCATCCCCAAGCAAATGACTGCAAGGACAAGAAACAGCTCAATAGAAGCTCGAATTTAAAATGATTGTCCTTGCAAATGGCTCATCTTTGAAAGCACTTGTAATTCTAAACCATTTTTATTGCTAACCTTGAGTTAAGTGTAAAGTAATACTTTGAAATTATATGAAAACACGTTGCAAATTAATGTTCAAATATCACGCTAATGACTGGAATGTACTTCATAAAAAGCCAGGAATACGGTACATCTCAGTTGTGTTAATTAATTAACATAAACTCTTTGTGTTGAAATGTATTTATTGTCCTTGATTTACACAAGAAAATATTAAGGTGTGATTTCTATTGTATTTGAATTTAGAAACCTGAATGTTTTTAATATAGAATCCATTGTAAAGGGGGAGAGGGGGGTTGAGAGAAGAAGTTAAGGTAATTGAAAAAATACACTTTGCTTAATGAAATATTAATCTAAATATCATTTCTGTGAAGGTGTTACAACTCTGTCCTTTCCTCAGTTTTCAGAAAGTGGCTCATTGACAGTTCAGTGATGAGTTTAAGTCCAAGCATAGTTGAGTTTCATCAGTCAAGGTGTATTTTTAGGTGATAGATTTCATTACTGAGATTATTTCACTAATTTAGATCATTTTCTGTTCTTGCAACAACGAGTAGTGGTGCTATTAACAGTCAGTGGCATTAGATAATGATATGATAATAGGTATTTTGACATGTTCTGAATAAATGTTAATTTTAAAGAGTATACAGGAATGTACAGTAGATGGGTCAAACAAGACCAGCATTTACACAGAGCCCATGTACCTTACAGGACATTGTATTCAATTTAGTGAAAAGAAAGTAATTTTAGGACATGAATAACTAAAATCCAGATAATTAATACACATTGATTAAATTACGGTCTTGAACCCGCAACGATATAACCTGTAATTCAAAAAAGTGTATTTTATTAATAAATTTACTGTCAAATGTAAATTCTATCCATAGATTTTTACAGATTTAAACATTTAGATTATTCCATCTACACTACTGTACTGTATGTGTCCTTACATAGCTTAGGAACAAGTAATAGGTTAATTCCATGCTGAAAAGAGAAGAAAGAAAACACAACGTTTCAGCCGTCACACCTAAAGAAGGGTAGGGGATCGCAAGTGCAGTGGCGAAATGCAGATACTGCATTGTATCTACTACTGTATATCTTGGCAGTCAGTTAAGACAAAAATGTTTAAATATTGCTTTTCCTATCAATTAAAATAAAATAATAAAAGAAAAAATAAACACTTGTTCCATATATTTTGTTCTCACTATAATTAACCTGATCAGAGGACTGGTGCTTTTAAAGGGGTGAATGACTCACTCTGCCATTATTAACGAAAACTAAAGTATGATTAGATATTAAAAATAACATTCACACTTGTAGAAAACTGTCAAATTAGGCATTAAAGCTGGAAAAGGAAATATATTTCTAGTATGGTATGCGCCTTTTGTTGTTATATTTTGAGTGAAACTTGTTTACTCATCCAGTATTTGAGATTGCACTTCCATAAATCTTCGTCCTAGCAAATGAGCTAGTTCATGTTTCAATTGTGCTCGATTAGGTACAGCAAAGTGCGGAAGTATAAGCTTCAAAGCGTGTCAGAAAAAAATGACAACTACTTTTTCTTTGCTAAACCTCTGCTGCCTGCATCTGGAGGATTGTTTCTTAAATGAACTTATTTTAGTTACATTTATTGAACAGGGACAATACACGGTCTTTGGCTGCACCAGGGCTAACTAAAAGCTAATGTACAGCTCTAGTTCCTGGGCAGGACACAATCAATAAAAAAACAAAAACATGTTGTTTGATAAATACAAAATTGATAATACAAATGGTAAAGTGTACACAAATACTTATATTATAACTTATGTACATTAAGTTAACTTATGTTTGAGACCACAGTCATTTGTAATATTTTAGGCATTAGGAAATACTGTATACTGATGCTTCATTCTCAGTGTACTTTGCAAATAAAGACTATTCATACAACACTTAATTTCTTCCATGCTTTTCAGGTATAATTCTCAAGATGGGTCACGTAGGGCATTAATGCATTACTTTCCTTCTGTAAATGCTGCTCATAGAAATAGAATGATTTTTTTTTTATTTACAATATTTTCAGTAAGAGCTCCATTATTAAAATAATACCTTCTGCATAAACTAAAATATTGGACAGACATATTTCAGGAAGTCTTTTTGATGTAGAACGCAAAATGGTCAGGTAATGGGATGCAACTATGGAAGAAATCATTGTTTTCTAGCAAACTTGACTCATTTATTTTGTCCTTTAGTTATTTATTTGGATGTTACTGCTGCTCAGCTGTAGCATAAAGCCCAGTGCTTGCAGAGTTCTGTGTGGGAAGTCTCCATTTATGCAGAGACAAAAAAAACATGAATTGGTTTACTCCTGTCAAGTGTATTCCATGCACCGTATTCATCCTGCAAGGATTATTACTCATTCCAGATCACCGCTTCATTTCCAGTACCATGCTGACGTTAGAATTAGGAAAACTCATGTTCTGGGCAAAACAGTCGCATAGTCTGTCTCAGGCTATCTCAACAAGTTTGTGCCTGTGCTTGTGTCTGTAGCCCGGGTCTGTCACATTGCTTGTATCTGGATCACAAGCAGGTTCAGTAGAAGACGTCAGCAGTCACTTTACGTCACCAGATGGGTACTAGAGCATTGTAAATGGTCTGACTGGATGAAAAAATAAAACCACTGTACAGTACACCCCCTGAAGGCTCCATACTTCTGGGGCCACCGAGGTATCATAACTCTGAACACAATGATCTTTTTCATTCAAAACAATATTCTTTTGCTGGAATATTGATATAGAGTCTGAACTAAAACGGTTCAGGGCTGCCTTTGAACACTTAGACTAGTCTATCTATTAATGTTAATAAATAATTGATCGGTTTTGCCATGTGTATGCTAATTACAGTTCTTTTGGGGCTGTCCCTTAAAATTAAAACTTTTTTGTTAGTAGTTTTCATTTGATTACATCATGATGGATGTAACAATAAATGTACTGTACAGTATGTAACAATAAATACTGTAACAGTACAAATACAGCAAGAAATACAGTGGATGGCATTTTATGGAATAATTATTTGCATTCCTCATTTGTACTTTTTTTGTTAGTTACTCAGAGCTTAACATTTGATGTTTTGCTTGTATTTATTCCGACTGTATATTTTAGATTTTATATTAAATTGTTTAGTGAAGAAACGTGCTTTCTTCAGAAGCATGATGTTATTGCAGAGCTTGGCCGAATGTTATCTTCTTACAAATGCCAATGATTTTTAAGGAAGAGGGAAAGCACTATACATGCTTGTTTTAACACAGTGATACCCAATCCTGGTCCTGGTGACCTGGTGACCCTCACACCTGCTGGTTTTCATTCCTTCCCACCTTAATTAGATAATTGAAGGCTTACTTGATCTAAACATTTATTTCAGTTTCATATTTTAGTTTTGTTTGTCATCACAACTTTGGGATTTATTTCCACTAATGCAATACAGTGGATAAAGCTCTAACATGTTTAATCTTATTATTAAGCCACTGAAGGGTTTGAGTGGAACAAAGGGAACTGAAGGCTTGGCTGGAACAAAAACCAACAGGTGTGTAGGTCACCAGGACCAGGGCTGGGAACCATTGTTTGAACCAGTCCCAGAGCAATGGAAAGGAAACTAAAGAGTGATTTCTTGCTGTTTTTGGTGTGGTGGTTGTTTTTGTTTTTCCCCAGCATTCTTTGGAACAAAGAGGCAGATCCAGACGGGAGAGGTGGAAGACAACTCAGTAAACAAGGTCGGATTCATATTTTGTCTTGCTCTTTGTTCTGCAACAGAAGCAGGAGGGAAGAAGCTGCGCAGCACCATTCAGAGGAGTACAGAGACGGGCCTTGCAGTGGAGATGAGAAGCCGGATGACTCGGCAAGCCAGCCGGGAATCGACAGACGGCAGCATGAACAGCTACAGCTCCGAGGGAAAGTAAGTGAGGCTCTCCCGGATGCTTAAAAAAGCCGTCACGTCGCCGACTTTAGTCCTGCAAGGTCTCCAGCTGTGCCCACAACAAAACTTTTAAATTATACATACTGTACATTATATATTCTTCAGTATGAATTTTAACTTCAGCCAACAGCTTATCCACAAAAACATTGGTAGGACAGACAAACAAACAGAACAGGAAATTATACAGGAAAAAAAGAAGATGACAAGCAACTATTCCACAAGCTTTTGAGTCCTGCTATTGTGTCTCACAGTTACGATCTACACATTTTCAAAATATGAGAAGCACAACCCTTCTTTGGAGAAAGTGCCCCTATGAATTTAGCCTAAATCTGTGTTGCCACTGAAAACTTCGTAGCAGCTGGGCTTTGGTGAATATGGGTATTGGGTAATAGAGGTGTTAATTGCAACTGTTTTCTCCCCCCAGTCTCATTTTCCCAGGCGTGCGACTTGCGTCAGATAGTCAGTTCAGTGACTTTCTCGATGGCCTGGGCCCTGCTCAGCTCGTTGGCCGACAGACGTTGGCCACTCCATCTATGGGTGAGCAGTGCTTGTTGTCTTTATTCTTACTTTACAGTGGATTGTCACCTGGTCATTGACATAAGTAAATAAGAGTATTATATAGATGATAAAACTGGTCTTTGTAGGTTTGTGGGGTTTCATTTAGGTTCAGGTAGACAGAGGCAGTCCTGAAAGTCATATGTTTTGAGGGATCCTACATATGCACTTGGGAAGCAATTTGCACAGTTTTTTAAGAAACCAAAATGTAACTCAACTCTATTTCCCTACTTGTTTTAGCTTAGTAATTCTCTGGCAAACATAGGCTTAAGTAAAGCTCAACACAGTTTAACCTCAAGTATGGTTCAGTACTTTTTTATATTTGAATTTTGTGCTGCTTATAAAAAATGCTGTAGCAAAATGCTTAGGTTTTAAACATAATTACATGTATTCAACTTTTAACACCTTTTAATTGCTTCTGAACCAGACTGAAGGTTGGGAAACATCTTCATTTGAAGTGATTAATATATGTTAATTGGCTATTTGTTTGTGTGTGCAAATCTTCAAATTAAAGCAGCCTAAAATCACTTAATTTAGTCATAATGGAAAAATGCCATTTAGCCTACTGAATATTTATTAAGGACTCAAATTGTCTGAAACATATTTAATTTGCAAGTTTTAATGCTGTGTAGTGACGTAAAAAAAATTAAAATTAAAAAAAATAAAACTGTGGAACACTCGTGTTGAATAATAAACAGGTTAAAATCAGTAAACTAACCAAAATATAGACATTGAAAAGTACCAAGTCAAACACCCAGGCAAAATTTTAGATTTGTGTACATCTATTGTTCAAATATTATACTATATGTAGAAATATATATATTTTTTAAATTGGTACACGTATTCATCTTTTGTATTTTTTAGTGTAAAAGTGATGATGCTATTTATATGTAATATCATAGATTAGTAATTTTGTAGAATCTTAATAATGTTGTGCACTCAGATACTTTTATAAGAACATCATCTCTTCTAGGTGAGAATGCACTTTGACCCTATCTGTGTCTTTACTGAGACATTCACATTCATTTGTGTTATCGATAAGGAAATGGAGTAGTGTAGACCATGAGCACTTCTTTATTAGCTCCAAGAGTTAGTCAATACGCTTTTTGTATGGTTTTAGGTGACATCCAGATTGGAATGATGGACAAGAAAGGTCAGCTAGAAGTTGAAGTAATCCGAGCTCGTGGCCTTGTGGGAAAACCAGGCTCTAAGGCACTGCCAGGTGAGGATCTGACTTGCATGTACAGTAACATCACTTAAAAAACTGGAAAGAAAAGTTTGCGAGTCTTGAACCACTAAAGCCAAAATAAACAACCCTCAAGAACTGCTTTCGCATGGGATATAGTGGGTGCCAAGTTGGAATTATATCTGGATAAATAGATGAATTAGAATCCAGCCTTGATGGGTCTCCCTGTTGGTTTCTCTGTCCCTCCCTAAGACACACTCTAAGATTGATTGACTATTCCAGACTGTCCCTTTCCCTGTTACCCTGCAGTGGGCTTGGTTGGACGGGAAGGGACCTTTGTCAGTCCTGCCTCCAACCCTGAGCTTCCAGAATCCTCAGGAAGGATAGGTAGCTTCAGGTTAATGGTTGGATGTTTTACTGTAACTGTTTATCTCTTGGTTCTTCAGTAGCAACTTCCTGAAACAAAACAAATGGCAAAAAAATACAAGAATTGAAACAAAAGAACAAGGTGGTTTATGCATATATTATATTGGCCTATCTCTGAAGTGCAGTGGTGGATTGTGTTGGCCATATTGATCTTCTTACTCCTTAAAATGCTTCCGGTTTTACATACTGATGCTGCTACCTTTATTTTATTGAAGCCTTTTCATTATAATAAAAAACAAGTTTCTACTGTCCATTAGGAAGCTTATGTCTAGTAAATGTACTTTCTCTCTTGAAAGCACCCTATGTTAAGGTATACCTGTTGGACAATGGAGTCTGCATAGCCAAAAAGAAAACAAAAGTAGCAAGGAAAACTTTGGACCCCCTTTACCAGCAGCAACTCTCGTTTGAAGAAAGTCCAACAGGAAAAGTTCTCCAGGTACGTTACACAGCTAAAGTCACTTATACATACTTGAAAAGTAAATTAACGACTCTTGATTGGTTCAAAACCAATCACCTAAAGCACTGCGTGGCATAAATTGAGGTACAGAACTATAGTTTGAATTATTTATGTATTATAAAGAGGTACTCTGATAAAACGCTGAGCCCCTTTCCTTTCTAAACATGACACTTTGGGTAGACTGCTGTTTGCTTCATCAGCTTTACAACTAAATTAAATAAAGTATGAGTAAGCCTGAATAAACCAGGGTAGCAATGTGCCAAGATGCATTTTGGTTAGCAGTTTTAGTTTGTTCACAGTATTTAAGGTGTTTCCTCCAGTGATGACATAGTCTCATCCTGATAACCGTGTGTATAAGGTATAAGAAGTTTAACACGATAAACACACATCTTCTTTTTTCTGCCTTTTTTATAGATTATTGTGTGGGGTGACTATGGACGCATGGATCATAAATCCTTTATGGGAGCTGCTCAGATACTTTTAGACGAGCTCGACTTGTCCAACATGGTGATTGGCTGGTTCAAGCTCTTTCCCCCTTCCTCATTGGTGGACCCAACATTGGCACCTTTGACTAGAAGAGCTTCCCAGTCATCACTTGACAGTTCCTCTGGACCTTATGCTCGTTCATAGCAGTGCAAGGAAAATAGCATTGTTGTAGCAACCAGCGTTCAAGTTAACAGTCTTAACAGGTCACGTGCCCTGGTTACACTGCATGCTTAATGTTGTGTCTTCTGAGCCCGTTTCTAGGGATGCAAAAGTGGTCCTGTGTTTTCAACGAATGTTGCACACATTGTGCGCACAGAAGCCCTCCGGGGAGAAACAGGTGGAAGCTGTAAAGAACGTCAGCACGTGGAATTCAGTGACTCTAGGTTTTCATCCACTTTGAAGCCATGGAAAAAAGAAATGAGAATCAATTGATGAATTCAACAGAAGCCCCTTTTTTAAACCCATGTCATGATTTTTGCGTTGTTATTGTTCTTGTACCCTTCTGGGTCACGATCCTCCTTAACCGGAAGCTTGGCTACGCCACTCCAACGAACCCAGCTGCAGACGTGGAGACTTGAGGACAGTTAAAGGAGACTAAGGGACGTCTGTGCATTCATGAAGAAAGAACGACACCAGATAAACCTCCAGCCCAACCCACCGATAACCCCACGATATGCTCAGAATTACAGCGGATCTCGAAAGACAATTTTCAGAAAAAAAAAATGGCAATACAGATGTGGCTACACCCCATGCTCCAGAATATATTTACACCAGAACCCACAATGAAATGAACTTTTATGATCTAGCATATTAATTTCTCTGTTGATATATTGTATGAAATTTAAAAGAAAAAAAAAGATTTTTTTTGCATGGACACAAGTTTAGCAGAACTTACAAAAAAAAACTCTTAAAATTATTTTCTTGAGGCTGCAACTTGCAAAAAAAGAAAAGAAAAAAACAAACGGATCAGCCATTTTCAACAATTTATATTATTTTTAAAAAATAAATTTCACTAGTGCATGGTTTTCAAGGGGAGTGAATGCAACAGTGTGATTAAAAAAAGACTCCATGTTTATCATCCTTTAGACCATTCATTAGTCTGTATTTTTACGGACATTCATTTAAGAAAAGCTAGGAAGAATACTTTCTAGAAAATATTAAATTAACAAGACCTGTTTATGTGACAAAGAGAAGATTAAAATAAATGTAAAGTATTTATTTCATTGTAAAGGCGCAAGCCTTATAAAGATGAACATTATGTGCAAATTGTACACTTTTTCTCTTTATCCCTCTTCCTAGGGTGACCATTGTACTCTTCATTGCTACCTTTGTCTAATTCTCCTCTTATGCCCCATGTTTACAGAGCTGTAGATTATTCTACAATTCTGTATTGTTTATCTCTATTTTTTTATTTTATTTGTTTAACAAGCATGTTGAAAAGGGTTTTTGCAACATGGCTTGGGCACACCTTATAGTAACTCAGCATGTTTTGATAAAGAAGATATTTGGAATTTTTGCAGTTTCTTGTACAGTGCATGTAAACTAAGTTACTTTTCTCCCTCACCTTAAATTGAATTCTACAGCAAATTAGAGACTGGGCTTTAATGGCCACTGTTAAAATGTTTGATGAAACATTCCACCTCCCAGCATCATGTTTTATTTCTGAAAGAAAATTAAAAAAACATTTTATATATAAAGGAGGTTGAATAGCAAAATATTTAAGGTTGCAAGTATATTTTATTTTACTATTGTTACAAAGAAAAGCGATACAAGCAAAAAAGAAGCCCATAAACTCGCACTGTAAAAAGTAGTCTACTCTTGAAAGCAACAGCAAAGGTTACATCTGTAACAATCTTTTGCTGTACAGTTCAATTTTACAGGCACTATTTGTGACTCAATGAATGAATCACACAGTATGTAGGAATGGGAAGTTGCCACGCTATATGAATTTTTAGTTCTTTCTTGTTTTCAGAAAATAAACATCATTTACTATCTTTTTGTTAGTTTATTTACATGCCAAGACCAACTACCAAATACTGAGAGATTATGTGCTTTGCACAAATGGGAAGTAGTTTAGTTTAGAGTGAAGTCTAAAGGTTGAAAAGGTTTTTAAAGATGAAACAAGGTATTCTTCTTTTTAAAAAGGTTTCCTTCTGACATTACCATATGCAATCATTTTTGTTACGGTAACTATATGTGTTTCAAGTGAAATGTCCCATGTTCAAATTTAAATAAGCAACACTGCTGTTCTGAAAACAAAGAGTCTTTTGAAGATAAAGACACACATTATCTACATTTTGGAATGCCTTTTTTTCTGGTTTAATGTGTTCATCCCAAGGCTATACAGTATATTGGTAAAGTATGGTTGAGATTTCTGAGCATTATTTTTCAAATTAAAAATAAAAATAGAACTTACACAGACAGTAAAGTACCAGCAAACCAAGACAAAATAAATACTATAGCATTAACCCTTAGTTATTTTTTAAATTATCTGAACTACTACTGTGAGGTACAAGTTATTTTACCAACACTTGTGCATATTTTTCAGTCATATATATATAAGTATATATGGATATGATTTTCATATGCATACAGTATGAAGAAATGCAGAGTATGGAAGATTTGTACATACTTATCATTATGCAGTATTTATTTAAAAACTTGATGTATTTTTTTTTATTTTTCACATAATGTCCTCAATGCTATGATTTAGTCATGTAAATGTCACAGCTCCAGTGAGCACAGCTGTCTTGTACATAGTACAAAATAACCGAGGAAAAGCTATATTTGGAAATGGGGCACTTCAGGCCTTCATGTGACTTTAACATAAATACAAAAAAACAGCATAAAAAACATTAAAAAGTAATTCTGGTAATGGTATTTAACACTGATAATAAAAACAAATCTTTACATAAGTTTGGAATGGTGTTTGATTTTGTTTGCTTTTTCGGCTAGCTCTTTCAATGAAGAGGTCTTTATTTTGGATTTTACTTTCGTTTTCCATATTTAAGTTGTGAATGTGTTTGCAATGCGGAGAGATCGAAGAGACCAGCGAACACTGTTCCAAGTTTCTTGTACTCGACAGCTGTCCATTTGCCATTAGGTTCTACTCATTCACTGAAACCATTTTAAGAGGTGAATTCTTCTTTGGCTGTTTGCACTGTCATGCTTCTGTTAGTCCTTTTTCTAAGATTGCCACCCAACTAAGTGAATCTTGATCTCCATCTTAAAATCATTGCACAATTAACAAATTTGAATTTGAATGTTGGTTCTCTGGTGTTAGCAGCTCTCTTGTTTTGCCTAGCCAGCAGCTAAAACCATCTTTATGTTGAAATAGTCACATTCAGCAATCAAAAACACATTTATTTTTCACCACTCTTTCGTATTTTTCAAGGTTTTGAAAAATTCACAAAAGGAGATACCCACATTTTTACTTGGTTATTTTACTTGGAATGCTATTATTCAGGTGAGTGTCTGGAAATTATTTTTAACAAAAAGAGAAGGCTAAGAAAAGCCTCTTCACTTTGTAACATTGGGGAGTCATTGAGAATTACTCTTTTAGAGATTTTTCTACTTGTGGCGTTGCATTACCTGATCCTTAAAGTACACATCTTGCTTTACTTAATGTACAGTGAATACTATTTCTATTCATCGGCTGTCTAGAAATTCTCCACCTCACTATAATTCTTAATGCTCCTGCCTCCAGAAATATAGAAACGAATCAGACTTTGTTAGTCTCCTAACAATAACAATGTTGCATATTCTGAAGGGTAGATTTTGGGGATCCACTTGAGGCATAAAATGAACTTACTCTTTTTAGAGGTTTTTGATCAAGTCCTCCCTAGATGGACAACATTTAATAGTATACAGTTTCTCCATTTCAAAGTTCTTAGCTTTGTAAAGCACTGTAAAATCCAGAAATTGTGATCCTTAGTAATTACCTCTTACACTTGACACTTACACTTCAAATTTACAAATTAGTCTTCAAAACAAATGTGTTAATTTAAAGCTCACAGTATAAACTCACTGAAAACAAAACAAAAATGTTGAATGAATTGAATTATAAATATGGTGAAGGCATTGGCTGTATTAAGTTTTCAATTAAGGAACAGAAACCAGAAGAGAAGGGGTTTCAATGACCTTGGGATCCCATGTGTATCACGAACAATATTCGGAAATTCTGACAACAACATGGGAAGATGAAAGAAATGGTGGAAAGCACCATCCCAGAGTTTACCCACCTCTGTAAATTGTGAGAACTGAAAATACTCTCTTCCCACCAAAAACAAAGCTACAAATGCACAGCTAAACAACCAAACAATCAATTCAAAGCTTTCTTCAATGGCTTTCAATTCTATACACTTTCTAAGTCACTAAGTCATTTTTTTAGTTTTTTAAATATTTTCTTCAAAGGTCTTTCCCATAAATACCTAATTTCATTGTAAGACATCTACTGTATATCATCCCGAAGTTCTTTGAGTCACAGATCTTACACTCTTGGATTCCCCTGAGCTTCTTGAGTTGGTTTTCCGTGAAGTTCTGTTGTTACTTGTTCCCTTGACTCACTCACATGAACAAGACATCAGTATGCAAGAAAAAGCTGAAAGGAAAGTTTACAAACTGTAGCCAATCTTGATCGATTTAACATCTCTTCATGTGTCATGTCACACCGATAGTCACTTTAAGCTCCACGAAATTCACACCTTGCTTGTTACGAAACTATAATAGAAACATCTAAAGTGTTTTTTAAAAAACAAATGCCATTGAGCAGCAGGGGGTGGATTAATCACTTTAGAGATTAAAAATCAGTCAGCACCTGTGCAAAAAACATGACTTTACCACATTCCAAAAAGGCTTTGACCAAGATAAGTAAGCAGAACTTTGCTCCATTCTGTCATCCAGATTCAAGCCAATCTACAAGCAGATGTACAGTACATTTCAGCTTGGACTTCAAAGCAGATACCGAGCTTCAGATGTAAAGCATTAATGTCAAGCACCCAGTTTGCAGGTAAGTGATTAAAATACAGGATATACCTTTTAAATACAGTCTGTCATAAGAACAACCTTGTTTCCACACTACATCATTTTGTTAATTTTAAATTACTGCAAAATGTATTTTTGTTAATGACCTTATTAAGACGTCAGTGTCTGAAAATTGAAACTTCTTGTTTATCCTTTGTACTCAGGGCATTAGAATAGCACTGATAAGCAAAGAATAATATAAATAGGCTGTAGATCACACATCTTTATATACAGCAAGTTCCTCAAAACTGCTGGGAAACAGTAACATGGACTGGCTGTATTTTGTATGCAAATTCCCCAAACTGAATGTGGGTTAAAAAAAAACTGGCAGTTATCTCGCCAATGAGTCCCAGCAAGTACCAGCTGAGTTTTGTCTCAAAAAGCAAACCCACTGTAATAACTAACTCTCCTTATATAATTATTAATTTGTTAAAAATCTGGTATAATCTGAGAAACATTAATTTCTTCCAGAAGCTGTATAGGTTGAGTGATGTACACATATTGTGCATGTACTTTAATATAAGTCTAATATACTTACAGTAGTAAGGTCATGATCAAGAATCAGTTTTAACACACAGGTTTATGAAGGAGAAAAAGTCCTCCTGATGTTTATAGATATATAAATGAAATCCATAGAGTGAATATCCTAAATTAGCATCATTAGTATTTATGAAACACTTTGCAAACTTTATTTTGATTTTGTATTTTTGGAAACCTACTGTAGGTGTAAACAGCAATGGTAAATGTTGTATAATTCAGAATATGACTCTGTATGTCTATATTTAAAGGTATTCATTTACTAGTGGTTTATTATTCATGTGATGGGAACATGATTCAGAGGAGCAGAGCTTCTTCCAACAAGCTATTTCAAGGCAACGACCGTGTAAAACAGCCAGA
The DNA here is from genome assembly GCF_055471065.1 of Atractosteus spatula. Taxonomy (NCBI): domain Eukaryota; kingdom Metazoa; phylum Chordata; class Actinopteri; order Semionotiformes; family Lepisosteidae; genus Atractosteus; species Atractosteus spatula. The sequence goes on along the minus strand of NC_142717.1, from coordinate 37,221,633 downwards.
CAAATGTGATTTTACAGATAGTAAACTAAAGATAGAACTTGACACATAACCAAGAGAGTAAGAGAATTGTTTGGCTATTGTCACGGGAGCCGAATCCGACTCCTGTGGAGCGTGTTGTAAAAGACCCTGTGCATGACAGTATAATCTGGAAGTGTCTGGAGAATGACGTCAGGGAAGGCACAGTGAGGTAAGGTGAGGATGACAGACAGGAGGCAGTGACTGAGGTGATACGGTACATGGGGGGAGGACAGGCAAACAAGTCCAGAGGAAGTCCAAAGGGGTAGTAAGGCGCAGTCCAAAATCCAGAAACCAGGAGATCCATCGGAGATGGTTATAAACAGGAACAGGGAACTGGGACCAGGAACACAAAAGGTTAAAAGCATAACGGGGCAAAATGCACTGAGTCCTGGACTCAGAGGTCAGGACGCCGTGATGAAGCCTGTGCCCTTGGGCCACTCCTGTGCCTGGTGGTAGGCGGGCTTCCGGGCATCCGTCTTCCAAAGCTGAGTCCGGAACCACGGAGACACCAGGCTTAAATAAGGGAAAGGGAATGAAACACAGCTGACACTAATAAATCTAAGAACGGTACGAGAAAGGTAGAAGTGCCCTCTAGAGGAGGGATGATGACCGTGACAGCTATGTTATATTTTATAACAGAAGTGCGACACATAAACAAGCCACTCAAATCACTGGTTACAAAATCGACTATTTCTTTCCCTCTTGTAATCATTGCTCTGCTTTCCTGCTCCATCCCCATTCTATCGCCATTGCCCTCTCGTTCACTTCACCTGAAGGGGCAAAAACCTTGTGCATAAAGCTGGGTGTCACACCTTCAGTGACTACAAGGTTTGTATGAATCTACTGAAACAACACAAACAACATCACTCTGATATAGAGTAAGCCATACTGTAGATCATCCCTGACATACTGTACTATAGATGCACAGACAAAATCATCAAGTGACACACATATGGCCTAACAGGGCAATAGGAAGCATTTTACTATTAATAAAGGTCATAAAGAATTACATCAATCTTTTCACTTTTAATTTGATTAAAAAGCCCTCAGCATATTGCTCTTTTCTGATCAAACAATTGTTTTGTTGTAGCTCTTTACATTGAAACTCATACATATTTATGTGTCCCCAAACTGAAGAACCACTTTTTGTCCTTCTGACATTTTTGGCACAATTTTAAAATTGCTGAATTCAGGTCCTCCATTCAAATTTTGTAGCGATTTATCTTTCCTTTGCTCCTGTCTACTATTTGCCAAACACATGAATGCTACAGATTACTTTTCTGTTTGGTACAATTTTAGTTGTGTGTTCTCTGCAATAAGAAACGATTGCAATACAGTATATCAACCTATAAAATGATAATTCTCTGATGTAATGTGATGTAAATAATTACCATTTTAGGAGTGCAGTACAAAGGTTTAAAGCTTTAGAAGATTGCAGTTTCATAATTCTGTGTGAAACATAAAATGCACTATGAAAAAAGAATACAGTATATGGATGTATAAAGTGGTAATTTATCTGTGGAAGTTTGATTTTGGATGAAAGGGACAAGAGGCAACAATCTTCAAGAAGTAAAGACTTAAATCTTTTTTGCACATCATGAATTTACAAATTGTATTTTGAACTCTGTATGCCAAAATGTTAAGTAGAAATGTACTGCAATGTTGTCGTGCAATTTCATGCAGTAATTGTAAATAATCTAGTTCATTAAAAGTATTCCTTTTAAACAGTTGCTGTTTTTCAAATATTTAAGATATCCTATAGTATTTTAAAAATCGAAGCAGTATAGAAAGCATGGGTTCTCCCAGTTTAACACAGTTTTGTTTTTCATGCTGGGAGCTGAATGTACTGCACAGGACAAAAAAGTCAATGACAAATGACATACTTTAAGATTAGATGTTGAGAACATAGTGAATGCACCCGATAGCAAAATAATTCCTTTATGGTTATGTGCTTCTTTTTTCACATGACTGCTCTGTGATCAGCTGTAGCCTAATATGAACATTTTGAAACTTTTCAACACGCTGCGTGAAGAGGAGGAGCCTTTGTGGTTTTTAAGTGCTTGATAACGGTAAGAGCTCTAGACCTTTGTTCATTTGTACTAAGAAAATTACTGAAGTAGCAGGTAAGATGATTTAAATAAACATTAATTGATTGGGGTTTTTTTACCTAGGTTTTCAGCAATGTCTTTGTGTTTACTGTTTAATATACTATTTATTGCACGTTTCCAAATACTTGTAAGTAGTATTTAGATCTTGTGTTTGAAGTATCAACAAATAATATGCTTAAATAAGTTTTCTAAAATGTTTTCAGGATTTTTTTCTTCTTATTGTTAACGTACCCTTATAACTATCTATCTGAGTTTTAATACTCAAAATTTTATATTGAGTTACTTACTAAGCTGTTTGTATAGTTGAACAAATAATTTAAAATACTTCAAGAGCATTTTCATCTCATTCAATGTGAGCATGTCCTCGTATGAGTACAGTAGCTGACTTGGTGAAGCAACATAATTTATTAAAACCATGATAAGTAATATTAAAAACACTCTGTCCTGACAATGTCCTGACAAAGTGAGCACGATTGGCATATTTAAGTACAGCGTCTGTGATGAGTACTTAATCTTTGATGATTTATGTCAGTGTTACACCATTGTAAAATCAAAGGCAGTCATCAGAAGGACTGAAAGAAAAAAATTCAGTATCTTAGGTAGAGGAAGTTGGGAAGGCATATGCATCTTCGTATTACAGGTAGAGTGTGCTCAGTAAGCCATGAAACATCAATTTTCAGAAAAATGTATGCTAAACATAACGATTACCTCTTGTGCCTATTTATACTCATCTAAACAGCTTGCACACCACTTTGAAAATTAATAACATATGCCATTTTTCTCCTGTTGTACTTCATACATATCTGAAGAACGGAGAACATGAGCACAATACCAAATACAGTAAATGCAACAAACAATAAATATTACCATAAACGCATTGATGATATAAGTATAAGTCACCTATCTCTTCATGCTCTGGTCGTCTGCAGATTTTCAATTCAAGTAACTCATCTGACCAGTCCAATGAATCACCACATGATGTGTGGCAACTCTCTGAAAAAAACAGCTGTCTCACTGAACTCCGTAACTTCTTTTTTCTTTTCACTTAAACTGTTTTGGAGAATAGAAAGAGATGGCAGAGAGCAGTCAATAAGTCTCAGAACTCAGAACTACAGGTTATAGGGTCAGCTCCCTGCTGGAGTGCTGTTGAACCTTGAATGAGAGACTTTACCCAGGTTGTTCCAGTCCATCCAGCTGTATAAATGGGGGCAAGCATTGCTGGGGGTAGGCCCTGTGATGGATTGGTATCACAGGCTCTGAGTATGCTTACTTTCAGTGCTATAGCCTGATGAGCCACTGTCTATAATTTACTAAACATGCATTTTGCCTTTGTCGCTGCGGAACAGAATAGATCTGAACATATTCCATGTATTCTGTTTAGTCCAATAAGCCAGCCCTCCCTCCAGAGGCTTTTGCCTATCAGGTAATAGAAGTTATATTGTGCAAACGTCCGCTGTCCCTTCAGCATGTGCCTACAGCAGGAAGGATGAATCACTCTGACGTTATGTGAAGCCACACATTCTAGTGTTTCCTTTTTTAATGCTCTTACATAAGTTTACCACTAGACCTTGAAGCAAATACACAAAGGCTGGGATGAATTTGTAGGGAATTCTTTGGTAGAGCGTACAATAGGTAACTTTTAGGGATATTTTGCAACCTTATCTATGGGCAGAGTTTTTTTTTTCACGTCACAATTATAAACAATTATCATAATGAAATCGTGCAGTATTGAAGCAGAAGGAAATGTACAGCCTAGGCATAAATCTCTGTCTCTGTAGTGAGCTGGTGAACTACCACAATATGTATGTTCAATTATTAAATAGTACCATACACTCTTTTGTAATAATCCTGCTAGCAGTTATGAAGCTCTGACACTTTTTCTTTAAAGGCATACTCCTGTAATCCCTGTAATGAAAACTCAAGCTGTACCACCTGTATTTATACTTCTTTCACGAATCATTTAACATGTCACAGGCAGCAGAGCCCCCTACCAGACGTTCAGGGCTGATTGCTGTATTGCTCCCAACTCCCTCCTCCCACCATAAAATCAGTTACTGCACGTGCAGCTAGTGACATGAGCCAGGCTCAAACCCATGATCATAAAGCTCAACCTGCTGACCCACCCAGGAGGCCCTTTCCAGTGCAATCGTAAACTTTCCATGGCCTGTGAGATGCTTGTAAACAAGGAGCCAAGTCAAATATTTGAATAATGACTCAAAACAATGCTTTTAAAATGTAGCTTTTAGAAAAATGCTGTCAAACACTTGTGTCTTTTTTTTTCTCTTACTATTGAACAGGGATTGTTTGGTATGAACCTGTAATGGCGATGTGACCCTCTAGTCTTTCTGCGCACACTGGGTCATATAACCAGTCTTTTGATTCAATGGATATGTTCATTTGTCTGTGTGTAGTTTTTCTAGCCCTGGGAGATGTCTGAGGGATGTTGGATGTCGAACATTTTTTCCAATCACACAACTTGTAGCGCAGGTAAAGATTCAATAAATGTCGTAGTATGGAAACGCATAACAAACCAGAAGGTTATTGATACCCTTAGGGCTTTTCATGATCTACTGTACGATGGTCTTTTTGGAAACTGCTGATTCTCACATAGCTTGCATGAAGTTTCTATTGTATTGTACTGTGTCATGTCAATTCTTTATTTTTTGTCTTCTTTTAGAGTTTTATCCTCAAAGAAGAAAATGCCACTCAAAACTGCAATATCTCAAACCTGGGCCATCATAGTGGACTTGTACACATCCAGTAACAGGCCAGACTGGAGAAACAACCGCCTTCTTTTCATTACTTGTTTCATATTAGGCTTTACCTTTGGGTCCCTGCTCTTTGTAGGCTTATATTATTCCTTAGCATATGGAAGTCTTGTCTCTGGGACTGTTGCTGTAATGGCTGCTCTGATTGTGACAGGAGCTTTGTTTTGCTCCAAGCTGGTTCGTTGTTTCAGTGTGTTATTTTTGCTTGCTTGCGGCATGCAGGAAGGGAGGAACTTCCTCATTACAGCTGGGACTGGCCTGGTCATTTATTGGAATGTTAAAAACACTTTTCAAAACCTACAGGGCCTGGCCAGCAGTATGGTCTGCAACCTGGAAAAAAGGAGGATCTCCATTAAAGTGACTCCCATTGACAATTACATAAAACTCCTGAAATGGGTTGGTGAGCAAGTTAAAGGGTTAGGCGATTTTGTAGTTGTGAAGTTTGACTCTAAATTAGAAGTAAGCCAGAGAATTTCATCTGATGAGGAACTGGAAGAAAAGCTTAGAGAGGCAAAGCAGCGACTGAACGCCACTGCAGAAACAATGAGTGGAATCCTGAACACTGTGTCCTCCGTAAGCCAGAAAGTTCTGCCTGCCGTTGGAATCATTTTTGTCGTGTTTTGTACTGTGCTGTTCCTGAGAAAATACTTCTATAGTAAGAAATTCAAGAACATTTTTATCACAAGGACGTTTGTTTACTTTGATGAGAAGCAAAAAGCCAGTGGAAAGCCTAGTGTTCTTCCCCTCACAAAGAAGGAAAGCAAACAGTACATCACCATCCCTTCATCCCGCTTAACAGTCAAAGAATGGAAAGCCATGGGGACTTTCATAATTCCAGTTATAACCCATGTGTCAGCCTGGGCTTTATTCATAGGAGTTGATTCACTACTGTACTGGCTTATTTTGACAATTGGCAAACACCTCCAGAATATCGAGCCATTTGAGGTTCCTTTAAAAATGTCTGTAGAAGTAAGTATGTTCATTGTTGAGTTTTTGCCCTGTCCACTGTCACACCTTAGGCTTTAACTTATACTGGAAGGCGTATTCAAATACCAGATTAACATACTGTATAATCACGGCTTAATATACTGTATGAATATAGAAAGGTTTGCTTAATTAACCTAGATAAAAATTTACAGACTTGTCCCAGGTTTGATGTAAGAACCTTGTAAAATACATTTAGGTAATGTGATTCCCCTCACAAGTTTATTTTAGATGGACATGCATTCGTGCTTTTTGTTCCTATCATAAGAACTACATGCTGTCCAAAACAGTATGAAATATGTGGTCATTGTTTACTTTTTATGATACCACCTCAGGGAAAGTTGTGATGCGAAGAAAGGTTTCAAACACATACAGTATATCCTGGGTCAAAAATCTGTTGATTTTGTGTCTAACAGAAGGAAATATATGCCAAGAGTTACTAAATACTGACTTTTAATTACAAATTTTAAATGAGTGATCTTGGGGTGTTATTTTATTTTGACTGGGTAGTGAATAAATCTGATTAAAAGTCCAGGTTTTTTTTTAGAATTGTTTTATATTAATTATATCTGAGACTCAGGATGAGCTAGTTAGTAGACGGAACCACTTACATTTGGCTTAGCTTAATTGAAAATCAGTGAATAAAAATTAACAAAATTAAAAATTAACATTTAACCATGGGCATAACACTACATGTTTGTGAAATATAAATACATTTTCATAGTAAATACAAAACAATCTATTGTATTTCTTAGAGTTAAATTAAAATTATTCAAACCTTTTATTCGTTAAAATATCTGAATATTATTTCTAATACCTTGTAATTTTTAATGTATTTAACAACTTCATGTGCAGTATAATACTTATTTTGTGTACTTATTTTACACAGAAAGAAAGCACAATTATTGTTATCAAGACTGGTTCTACCAGTGAAGAGAATGATTTCTCCTACTCCGTTCCTTTGTTTGAAAAAGACTGCATTCCTAAACCCGAGCTCTTGCTCTACAATTCAGTGGTTCCTCTCCTGGTAATCATCACCATTCTGATCTTGCTTGGCTTGTTGTCAGCCAAGCTAATTCAACTGAAAGTCCTGGCGTCTTCACTGTTCTATCCTGACAATGCTGATGAGAGAGTTCAGTATTTACATGACAAAATTCTCAGAAAGAGATCAAAGAAGAGATTATGTGCAGTGAAAAGCACAGTGGTTGCACTTGTTAAAAAGGTATGTTGACATTTCTGCTTTCTTATTTAATTTGTTCCGATTCTTCAGATGGTGTGTCTATGTACATATATATACAGTATATGGTCTCATTATATAATAAAACACTGAGATAAAGGCTAAAAATGGCTTGAAGCAGAAAATGAAGGACACCATCTATGTTAATATATTTAAATAAAATGCTAAATAAAGGGACACTTGTATAATCCTCATTTATCAAAACTAGGAAATATTTTTAAAAAGTAGTACTGTACCTCATGCTCATTGATGGGTGAAGATGCAGTTCTGTTATTATAGTAAGGAAGAAAGCCAAAGATGGGAGAATACTGATAGATTTTACTTACAGGAACTTTAAAAAAAAATAGCATGGTACAAAACACAAAATACAAAATAATATCAAGATATAAAGATAATATATAAAGAGAAAAGTATGTTATTTGTCTCACAATCACCTCACACATTATTCACCTCCTTCTTGGCCCCAGGTCTGACTGGTATCCTATTCCTGGTTCAGTCAGCGGGTGTCCCACATCTTTTAATGTCTTCCATCTATATTTCCATACTGTGCCTGTACATTCCTTCTGTCGCTGCTTCAGAACAGGTCGTTTTTGAGGTTCACATGATTATTTTTCTTGGGTCTGAGCCTCCTTGTCCTATGGCCAGGAGGGTAAACCCCCTTAACAACAGTGGGTTATACCAAAAAATATTTTACTTAAATACTCATTCACAAAGCATCTTTCTTGGATGTCATTATTCCCCCTGAAAACATATTAGTGAGTTCCACAAATCATGGTGCTGTGGTTAGGGGTTAGAACTGGTTAAAGACCAGGAAACAGCGCAAAAGGGCATGGCTTCTAACTGTGAAATTGTGAGCAGTTTTGATACGGCGTTCTGTTTTGAGGCCCATTGCTGGTCAATGAATGAATAAACCATTGTTTATTCGAAAATAATTTTAGGTGCAAAGTCATCCACACAGATAGTAGGAAGATGCTCTTTACATATCACACGGGAGACTCCAAGCTGTGGGTAGCTACAGTACATGTGAAAGGGATCTGGAGTTTATATAGATTCCTTTATGTCATCAGCAAAACAATGTGGGAAAGCAATAAAGATGCTGGTTATATAGCAAAATGCAAGGGAATTGAATTCAAAGTTTTGCCCAAGCTTTACAACACTCTACTAGGAACTCCTTTGAAGAGTATTGTCCACTTTTTGGTCATCATACTACAAAAAGAAATATAGTTTAGTGGGTATTTGGAACATGTATCTTAGTCAGCTGAATGAAACTTTACATTTACAATTAATCCTGTAGTTTCCAAATCTTCTTGTGTTTTATTGTCATTAAATATTATATTTCAAACAATACAAGTGAATGATTTTTACATATCAAAAAAAGCTTACACGTTTTTTGCTTACTTTAGATTTTTATAAGTTTTAAATGAACTCCTAGTGCTTAACAAATAGACTTCATAACAGTTTGTGCATCTTTTTCTTTTGTGTTCACAGAAAAGTTTCTGGTTCCCAATATTCTACCAGAACCAGGAGGATTACACCATTATCTTAACCTGAATGTTTTAAAAAAAAGAAAATGACTGGAGAGCACTGAAGGAAAATCAACCACAATATTCCTTCCATTGTAAGAAATATTACAGTACAATTCTATATTCTCTCTTCCTTATGAATGACATTTTCAAATATGGGCACACATATTTATGTGCTCTAAAACAAGTGAAATGTACTGTATGTACATATGCATTTTACAATTATTTTTATCATATACAGGTATTTATTATCAGAACAAATAAGTAGGTTTAACATAGTCGAGCAGAATTGTGAGGTGTACTCTTACTCTCCATCTTTTGATCTTGTAAATCAAAGCATTGACTTATCTGGTGACAAAATAAGTGTACATAAAACCCATTTCCTTCCACATTGTCATTTTGTACATGCGTGAGTCACACTTTGCGTTTCAATACACAATCTTGAAGATGTAACACTGCTTGCAGTGAAGCATACATTTCGAAAGGTAAAGCAAAATACTCCATAGGCCAGTCATCTTTGAAGGTTTGTACTTTTTTACCAAACAGGCTTTTATGAAGTTTGTTTTTTTTTTAATAACAATGACAGCTATACATTATATATTTTTTAAAAAGTATGCAGAATTTTATTTTAAATCAGTTTCTGATTTGTTGTTCAATGTAGCAAAGCTGTTTAAGAATAAAGGGCCTGCAAAATTGTGACCTTGCCTTTTGTCCTGTTGTGTAAGTGCCACTGCAGTTCAACAAAAAAAAATCTTCGAGAGGTTATTTGATATTTTATTATTTCTCATCATATGAGACCTTCACCACCGAAAGGTCTATGAACCTCTCGTTTATGCAAAAAGAAATGTATACATATTGTCTCCTGCAGCAAGTCACTTTGTGCATTTCTTTAGCACCACACCAACCACCCCATCTTTACCCTTGCAGCAGCTCCCTAGCTCATTCCTCGTGAAAAGGTGGAGAATTCGGTCAGTCTCATCTTCATGGTTAGGCTGCTATTCCCTCAGTGGGTGAGGTACACTGAGCACTAACATCTAACCAATGTTGTCTCTATATGGCTCATATCAGGACCAAGCTACTGAATTAAAAACTCTAGCAGTTATGTGTGACTTCAAAGCTTTTAATTAATCAAAATAAAGTCTGCATAAATTTAACATTTGTCTATTAGTATTAACATGAGCATCAAGTACAAAACACTAGCTGACATAAAAACTGACAACCCACAATTCCATAGACATTTAAGCTTGTTACTTTCTGGAGAAAGTTTTTTACTTCCAAAGTTTTGCATACTTTTTAGTATCAACTAAACGAAACAAATGTCACAGTCTTCCACCTTTAGAAAACATCCATTCTCCACCTTAGCTCCTTATTAGTGACAAGCTACCCAAAACAGACCTATTTTACTACCCAATTATCTGCTGTTACCTACTACCTATTAGACACCATCTGTAACCCCTCGTCTGCCAATAACATACATTGCACTGAACTTCATAAATACAGATCAGAAATTCACTCTTGATCCCAAAGACGTTAAGTGGGTTGATTATGTGGATTCCTAAATTAAGTTGTAGTAATACATTGGACAATTTTAATATAGATGCACTTGAATTAAATACTAAATTTACCTTAAATGTCTGTGACAGACTCCCACTCTTACATAAGGTGACTCCTGGGATCAGAACGTATTAAAAAACTCACAATGGCAATATTGGACTAATTACCACCCGGTCTGTCTAGAGGCCTTTGACAGCCTCATGGGGCAGGCCAGCCGCCTGTCAGAGTTTTGCCTTTTTATTGCCTCTTCACATTGTATAGAGGAGAGGAATATGTCAAAGCCCTAAATATTTTATTAAAGGTATAACCATCACAATGTCTCCCATCTTGAATGTAAAGTGTGTCTTTTCTACATAAATCTCCTGTATTCCTTGTGCCTGTCTTAATTAAATTGTTCAGGTGTCTGCCCAATCCTGAATTTTTAAGTTTTTCCGATTGCATCATCATTCACTACAAATTCCTCCCACTTTGGTATCATCCAAAACTGAACACCTTAAGTGACATTCAGCAGGACACCATTTCATTCTCTTATAAAACTATTCGTTTTAAGAACAATAAAATGCAAGAGGGGTTACACATGAAAGGAGACCATTTAATGTTTCTGGGTGGTAGTAATCGATTGATCAGACGATCTCCTCTTGCCACTTCCTGAAAGAATCCAGGATATTGGCCTCACGGCACAGGACTCCGTCTGAGGCCATTTTGCAAAGAAAGTGTATCAGGAATGGTAGAGGCACGGCTAAAAAGGGAAGCAGCAGAGTCCAATAATACTAGGCAAAATAAAAAAAAAATCTAAATCCTATAAACGAGCGATAAGTCCAAAAACCGGTAGAGGGCAGCAGAACGAGGCAAGCAAATCCGAAGACGTAAAGCCGAGATCGAGAAACCAAGAAAACAAGCGAAGGTCAGTAATAATCCCAAAAACGTAAAGGAGCTGGAAAAGTACGCGCATTACGGGAGCTCATGGAGACTAACCACGATAAAGAGCGAGGAACAGGGGCGGAAGAGGGGAACTAAAACGGTGAAGGCAGGGAAAAGTGATAGGCTAATCACTTGTGGCCTGAGCGTTTGTGAAAGCGGGTGCGCGTGGAAACTGTAGGAACGAGTGGAATGCGAGCGTGTGGGAATACGGGTGCGCGTGGAATGCGTCACAAAGCGCCTCTTTCAGTTTTTCAGCCTTTAGTCTCCAGTTGTGGTCCCTGGTTTGTGTTTTATTGGAAATTATGAAGACGTATAGGGTTAAGTTTGTCTATACCTTTGAGGATTCGAGCTTCGTCTGCATAGACATGTTAATTCATAGCATGTCATTTTAACATTTGACTAAAGGAGAAAATAACGTAGATCCCAGCATTGAGCCCTGTTGAACGGCACCAACGTCACAATTAATTATACATTGCTCAATTGCAGGGTATATTGAAGGGCTATACCAGACATGCCAAATAAATTCTCTGATTAATCAGAATGTCATGATTTACTGAGTCCAATGCAGTGCTGAAATTTTAAGAGAATGAAAAGATTGAACTCACATAAACTGCCATAGGATCAGCAGCTTTACCAAGAGCTGTTTCAATGTTTTGTCATTGTCTAAAGCCAGTTTGAAAGAGTTTGAAAGTTGTTTTGTTTTTTTACACTGAGAACAGTATTTTGTTGCTCTGCACCAGCAGGTTCAAATGTCTTTGCATGAGACGGGACGTAAGATGTGGGTTTAAAAGTACAGAGATTATCCAAAGCTATGACAACAGCAGTTTTAAAAGCAGTCAGCACTACACCAGAGCTCAGGGAGCCGTTTATTATAAGTAGGTATCTGAGTCATCATGCGTAGCCTGCAAAGGAAGAAGGCTCCACAGCTGAAACGTTGTTTCTTTTCTTCCGTTTTCTGCATGATATAAACCTTTACTTGTTCATTTGCTATTATGTTAAGCACCAAAGGGCAAAGTTAAGAGCAACACAAGGAAAATAAAACAAAGGGAATAGGATCCAACAAACAGGAAGAAATGTTCTGATGATTTTTGGCTATAGCTCCTCAAATGCAGAAGTACACAACCAGAAATTTAGCTTTGGCTTTAATATTAAGTTCAAAGGAAGTGAAAAGGCATCACAAAACAAAACATTTTTTTTAAAAGAAAGATCCTTTTCTGATCAACTTTAATCAGAAATGCGAAATTCCAGATGGTGGCTGAGAGCCTAATAAATGGGACAAAAGAAAAAAAAATATGTTACGATGTCTATTCATAAACATAATGTTCACAATTCTGAACGAAACACAATAAACACAGTGTCTGGGTGGTTTCATGTTTTATGTTTATATGAAAAATGACGTCATACTTTAAAAGCATAAGTATTTAATATTGTGTTGGAACAGCTGGATCACTAAAGCAGTGACCTGCAGCAATGAACAGATTTAAGGTTTGGGTTGTGTTTGCTTGTGTAAAGGATTGCTCATTACTGTTGTTAATTCATTCTCACGTTTTAAAAAAGTATGCCCCTCCGACTCCACTATGACAAAAAGACTGTCTTTTTTTCTTTTTTTAAGTGATATACAAATAGTTTTATTTTTTAGCAGAACTGGGAGTTTTATTAAGCTTATCTTTGACAACCATATTGAGTTTCTTTATGCTCTAATGATTTATATTTTTATATAACTGAAAAAACTATTTTACTGTTTAACAGAGAAGCCTTTTGATTGTATATTTGTCTATGTCTAGAATTAAGAGGCAGAGATGAATGTTTTGTACAATACCTATTTGTAACTGTAAATTTGGAATCCTCCAGTTTATAAGAAGTGTGTACATGTTGTTTATGTGTTTTAAGATCTTTCCTCATACTGTAGCTTAGCATTTACAATTTCCTTAATTTGTCTAAAGTATGTTGCTCAACTTCTTGGTTTTTTTTCACAATTACAGAAGGTAATGTTCTGATAGCAGGGGATTGCTCACCATGTTTTCTAGTTAATTCACTCTTGAGTAAATGTGAAATTTATAAAATTTTACAGACTTTCTAATAATAATAATAATAATAGGCAGTATGGTACAGTGATTAGCATTGCTGCCCTAGGTCCAATGTTAGACCGGGAGTGCTACCTACATAGTTTCTATGTTCTTTCTGTGTTCGCATGGGTTTCCTCTGTGTTTCCTCCCACATTTCAAAAACATATTGGTAGGTTAATTGGCTTCTCAGAAAATTGCTCCTGGTGTGCGTGTACGTGTGTCTGAGTGTATGAGTTTGAGTTTGCCCTGCTATGGACGAGGGGGGGTACAAAGTGGTTCCACCAAGCCTCCAATCACACCAGAGCCCGGTGCTTTGAGGGGCCCCACTGGAAGGCACTGAATACAGTATATGTGCATAAGCCCCACTGATATACAGGTCTGAAAGTACTTACAGTATACATTCCATCAAATCAGAGAACAACATGTTTGAGGTGTGGTGGGCCAGGTAGCTATGGGACTTGTGAAGGGGGTGGGACCTAACTTTTTTTTTTTCTCAAAACCCTTGCGGGCCAAGGCTACATTACACTGTTTTCGCATTTTCTCTTAGCCTCTTAAACTGGAGAAATTGAATGTGAAGTCCGGCTTGCAAAAGTGAAAAGGAAAAAAAACGGAAATGGGAAAATACAGCAAAAGAGGCCACACACTCAAAAAAGATGTTGCATCGCGGCCCACAATGGTGCCTGCAAATCATTTTAGCGATAATGATGATTGAGCGCGAAAGCTACCCCACAGCCAGAGCAGCCAAAGGCTACTGCACCCCAAGCTGAAGCTATTTCTAACATTAGTTCGCAACCAGAGGAGTTAACGGAGGAGACTCCTGAGCCTGATGAAAAAGATCCATGGAACAGCAATCCATTGGAATCCCTTGTTTACCAGCAGGTATTGTAAATTATTTGATTGTGGCCAATTTCAATGTCAAGGAACTTAAGAGCTCAAATTGTGCAACAGAAAGCTAAGCAGCTCAAAGAGACCAATTATGAATTACCCCCAGATGGACGGTTTTACTCGTGCAAATTATGAATTTGGCATACATCCAGAGCATGACTTGTTCACTCCACCTTAAGCAGCGCACTGTTGTGTTTCTGCTGCAATCTTTTTGGAACTGAAAAAGATGTCTTTACACAGGGTTTTTTTAAAACTGGCAAAGGTTGTCCACAAGATTGCATGAACACAAATGGAAGTCTGCTCACTCGAAAAATTGTATTAAGTGGAAAACACTTGGAAAACTGTTTTACAGTATACTGTGGTGGAGAGTTACATGAAAGTGCTTTATCGAATACAGCAATAGGACTGCAAGGGCTACAGACAATTCCTGTAAACGTTTCGAGTCCTGAGAGATTGTTCAACTCTCTCTCATTAAAAATAATCTTTGATCAACCATGTCCCAGGAGAGACTCTCTGTTTTAGCGATGATTTCAACTGAGAACAAATGAGCCAGACAGGAGGATTATCAGATCATTTGTCAGTTTGCTGCTGCTTAAGGTCACAGTGCTGGGCTCTGAGATGGTGAGTCTACTTTTATTTCACTTGGTATATAGGCCTGTAATCAAATTCCTGGCATAATTAGAATGAACTAAATATTCACTAAACAGTGTGACAGTGTGCATTATGGTTTTAAAGGCATTCCAGAATGCAGGCTCATTTTGGAGCTCAGTGTACTCTAGGAGCGTCATGATATCATATTCCACATGTATTTAGATTGAAATAATTGTGACACCCTACCCGGCTTTGGGACATTAAATATTTTAATGAAAAAAAAAACCCACACACAGAATTATGTTTCTGCCTTTTTTCAATTAAAGCCAAGTTTGCAATGAAAACCAGAAACACAGACTTACAGTACACAAGGATCAAATAGCAATCACTTTAAAAATAACTAAATGTGGAATCATACATCCTTACTTTATAATCAAGTTTGAAATTATGGTTGTATCCAATATATAGTTTATATTAAATATTAAAAATGTTAATCAGTGCTCAGTTTTGATTTTCCTTTATGGCCTACAATGAGCTTCCATATGATCCATCTGCTGTTGTTATTCTGCTGAACCCTCACCAGTCCTGTGCATCAAACCCAATGACCAAATTATAAGGAAATCATAAAAATTAGCGTTCTTGATCATTCCTCCATCCATAATACTTCAACCAAAGTCTCATTTATGAGTTGAAGAAATTAGATAACACAAAAAAACATGCACCTGAAGAAGATATTCTGCATAGATGACTGGCCAGATTACAGACTAAATCTAGAAACTGCTTAATGGTCTGTTATAACAAATTATCGCAAAAGACATTAACTCGCTCTGTAATTACTTCAGCCATAAAATACACATCTGATCGTTTATATAGATAATTCAGTGAAACTAATGCAAAAAATGTAGAAAACGGTGAAATTGGTAGCACTTCACTTTTAGCACTCAGAAAAAATGTCTTGTCAAAATTGTTAGAACAATTAATGTATTATGATACTTCACTTCCACATGAATAAGCTTCAGTAATTAGCTTTTTTGTTCCTTGTGTCTTGAGAAATCATTGTTGAGAGAATTGCTTTAAAAGACTTGGAGAGTAACTTGCAGCAATGCATATAAAAGCAAATAATGATGGGAATGCATCACCTATTGTCGAATTTGTTTTACCATCAAGTTCTCTCTCAATTGTGGAAATCTACAGTATAATCAAGAATTACTATGATGTTAAGAATGTGACGGTCTGTACCATACGCGTTTAGCATTCTTCACATCACTTCTATAAATAAGATCCGCGTTACATATCTAAAATCTTGTGTGTCCTGGAATTTCATGTTAGCCTTGTTTAAAGAAGTGAGCTTAAAGAAAATATACTGTACTGTATATGCTGTATACAGTATAAGAAACACATCGTGCAGTGAGAAGTTGGGGCTGTGGGTTTGGTCACTTATTATTTCCGGTCTTCTTTTCTGATGTGCAAGCTCTTATCTAGGGTTAACATGACTCTTGAAACAACCTGTCTTCCAGAACAATGCACAAGAAGTGTTTTATTCAAGCAGATCACAAAAACATGTTCATATGCTTACTAAAAAATATTTACAAAATGCGTATTATTACTGTTTTTATTTTTTCAGGTTTTGAAATTCTTACATTTAACACTCCCTTATTATAAGGGTAGTGAAATAAGAATATAGAATTATTTAGATGAAAGATTCTGAAAGAATCGATGAGAGCTTCATAGACCAAATATACAAATGAAGTTCCGGGTCAAGAAGTTTTTTTTTTTATCTTGCCAGAAGTACTGAATATTGTGAAAATACATTTTCACAATACTGAAGGAAAAGCTTTTTAAAACTTTATTCTTACATGAGCTTACACTTCTCTACAACCCGCCGTATTCATGATGCAACTGCAAAACTGGAAGAAAGTAGTTACAGAAATCCGACTCTTTTGGCTAAAACTTTAATTTGGTGTGACTGTATGTGTGTGCTAGCAATGTAATGAGTTAAAGTGGAGATTTTTTTTTAATTCCTGCACCTGACAGTGAGTGTTCAGTAGAGTTTAATAAATCGCATGCGTCATGTACAGTACAGCTACTATGTAAGTAGATGAGTGGGCTAGCTATGACTCAGATTCTGCTCTTGACCCATAAAATCCCGATTAACTTGAATTCAATCTGAAATGGCCTGTGGACCAAAACCTCAAAAAACACTTTTAGAGAAAAACAAAAATGGCATCATTTTAAGTGTTTTTAACACTTTATTGAAATACAGAAACAGCTTCATTAGAGTAGATAAATGTATACTGTAGTTCAACAAGGCCTATAAATGACATTCAGCATGTTGCATCATAACAATATAATAATTGTAAATAAGAATTCGTTGGGCCAGACTAGCTCATTTGATTTTTAGTAGTTCATTGATCTGTAACACTCATCAAGCCGTTTCTTGATGGAACCTAGGGTATGTCCAAAAACATGGCTGGATAACTTGTTTCAGACTACCACAACCGTTTGTGTAAAAGAGCGCCTTCTGTTCTCGGTTTTTAATGAACTTCCCCTTAGTTTAAACTTGTAGCCTGTGGTTTATGATTCTCTGTTGATTTTGAAGAAGTCCGCTGTGGTGACTTTGTCAATGCTTTTGAGGTTTTTGAACACCTAAATTAAATCCCCTCATAATGTTCTCTCTACAAGACTTAAAGATTCAGTTGTTTTAGGAAGTCACTGTAGGATTTTTAAATGGGCCCAGGAATGTACTGTATTGTATGCTCTTCTCTAGACTGGTTACTGAAGAGCAGCATTTTTCGTATCATGGTGTAAATAATATTCTGAATATGTTCCAGTGGAACATTGTACAATACTTACAGAAAAATCTAAATAATAAACAAACTTTCAATTGTAAACTTTTGAGCTCAAAACAGAAATACTGTAAATATTTGGAATACTAGAAAACTATTAAAACTGTACTGATTTGGCTTCACCTAATAACAATAAGAAATATAAGTGACAAAGCTAGTTCTAATTAAAATAAATTCATTAAAACCTTGAACTCTTAGAGCTTAGTATTTGGGAAGTAAAATCTTATTTACTTGCTATGTACAGCATACAGTAACAGTAAAAAAATACAAACGATTATTTGGGTTATAAATTCTCATTTTAGACCCTATGTAAATATCACTGCAAACAAAAGTCCTTTACCAATTCCCCAGACTGCTCTGACCAATGGACATTACTGTTTCAGATTTACTTTGGAAAAATGCTGACACTCAGACAAGTCATGTCAGAGAAGCAGTTTGCAGTTTCCTTCAAAGTAATCTGTCTGCAGCTTTCTAATGGTAGGAATTCTGATTTTTCTAACAGATCAGTCAGTATTGTACTGACAGGAATGTTGTATTTAGCCACTTGAGTTTCATTTCCAATCAGAAATCCCAAACTGCCTAGACACTAATAAAGATTACTGCACATTGCTTAATCTAGAGAAGTCCTGAACTACAGTATGCAGTCAAAGCTGATACCCTGGCTTCCTTCAAATAACACATGGATGGTATTCTGAAATTAGCTCTTAGCAAAGCTGGATATCCTAATGTCCTCCTTTTGTTTGTCACTTTGTCTTATGTTCTTACTTTTTTACAGAAACAAGTGACATAACTCTGTTTCAATTTATATTTTAAATAGCTGATTTATGCAGCCTTTATTAGTATTGTGTGCGAATCATAATATATTACTTCATAGTTACATTTTGTTTTCTCCCATAAATTCCTGTGCATGTCATGGGGATTTATTAACCGTACTGTTAATTAGTTTGTAGAGTCTATTGAAAACATTTAGGTATCTTTGGTTTTACACTGTACAATCACATGCAACAACTATTTTAAAATTATACTTCAATTAAGGGGTTAATTATACTGTATATTTGATACAGTGTGTTTAAAGTATAGTAGGTAAATACTGTACAAGAAATAGTTTTAAAAATTACAGATAACATTTATAAGAGATCTCATAAAATATTCATTAAAAGTTTCAATGATTATTGTCTGTGAGGTTCATCAAAAGTCTCAAAAAATCCATTTTTGTTTCAATCACACGAGTACTCAGTGTTCTAAGAAAGGCTTCCCTTTCTTGGTCACGAGGACTCCCACCTCCTGGTTTTTATTACAGCTGAGCTCTTTACTTAAACCAATCCTTAACTGAACCACAACTTTGCTGGTTTAGAAACTTTGCAAGTTTTTTTTTTCTTATTCAAGGGCTGGAGATACTAAGGTATTTCAGAAACGCAGTAGTTAAATGCAATTGTCTCATATGTGTTTATAAACTGAAAACAACAATTTCGATTAAACCTGTACTATTATTAGGTAATAATAAAGCACATTTAAGATAGTCTTTAATAGCAGCGTCTCAAAGAGCCTAGCTTTCTGCTAAGGACTAATTATTTAATTAGAAGCTCATGTGGGAGAAAAACCAGCAGGTACATGGGGTGCCCGGAGCAGGATTAGGTACCTCTATTCTAATTCATTTACATTCATGAAAGCAGGTATTCATAGTCGATGGTATTGGGACACTCCTCCAACACCTTCATTGTTCAGAAAGCAATGCTGGACTTTCCACCAGGGGGCGCCAACACGCGTTTTGATGATTGTGGGGGACTGGAGCCACTTCCAGCCACATCACCTGGTCAAACATTAAAAGAAAGAGCAGCGTGAAATAACGTTTTAAAAGATGCACACTGTGTGGTAGATTTGATTATTTGTTTTGCTAACTGTCTCATTCATTTCAACTGTTGAAGCAGAGGAGATATATCTTACATCCACAATTTCATTGGCTCATTATACAGTATAAAAAAGTGGTCAGCTCAGATACCACAATTTAAACGTATACAAAAACACGGCTGTCGACTATTCCTGTATGGACTGTATGTGTTCTACAATTCTTGAATAATACAGTAACTCATTATACTGTAGCAAGTGGTCTTATCTATAATGATTTAAGATGGGGTCAGTCATGTCTACATTTCCACAAGCACGTTTATAAAAATATTTGAGGAAACAATATTCTTTTAAATAATTTTGGGATTCCTTGCATTTGTACTTTGATTTGGGGCAACTTTACCCCAAAGATGAAGGCTTTCTACTTATGTATTAGGTCGTAAATATACAGAAATAAGGACCAACCTTGGGGGTTCAAGGTTCAGATCTTTCATTTTGTTTCTTGGATTTGTGCAAGAAATGCAGGAGGCTGTAGTGTAGTAAGTTCAATAAAATGTTTCTCAGAAACTCAAAAGGTCTCGCGGCCTAATCATTCTGTGAAGAGAACACAACTACCTGCAAATGTGAATGTGGCTTGGTGTAGGTCTCTCCCTGCATGTCTGGGACTCTTATTCTGTGAAGTCACTGAGATAACCTCCCCATCATAAGGGTCTCTCTCTACAGCCTTGGGCAGTGCCACCTGAAAGTCAAGGAAAAACGCAAGTGGTTAAGTTAACTGAAATTCAATGTACTCTATTTTAGCAACAACAAGAAAAGCATGACCTGTAAACAAAATGTAGATTCACAAGTAACTCTGCTCACTGAAAGAAGGTGGATCAAAAAGGTCTCAGTATGAAATAGAGGAAAGCAAATCAATTTTAGATGCAGAAAATAACTTTTTTGTTTAGATGACTCATTTGCATTTCTAGCCAAATGGAATTATTAAATGAGACAGTAATGCCAAACTAAGAGGTTTGTATCTATAGTATCTGCAGTCGATATTTGAATATTTGTATGCAATATGCTTGTAAGCCTTACTCCTGAATCTGATTTGAGAGTCCATTAAATGTATTAGCCACTGTTACTCTCACAATCTGTTATACTGTAAATAAAAAGTGCTGGACCTCCAGTTATTGGCAAAATGCCTCATTTTCTGTTTTTTAAATTCTGATGGAAATGAAGGATTGTGCCCAAGTTAACTCTTCGGTGAAAGAGATTAGCTGCTGCACTCTGTATCATTTCTTCTCCTTATTCCCTACGATCCACTTTTGTCAGATTATGTCTGATTTTTTAGTTCTCTTGTTACGTCTGGTCTCGCTTGGTACAGTACTTCATTATAAGAGAAGATTAGGTTTTGTGTCTTGGCTTCCATTCACTTCCATCCAGAAGGTCCTTGGATCTGTCTGCTTTCCTTCTTTTCTCTTCCCTCTGTCTCTTTGCATTCTGAATTAATGAAGGCCGCACCACTACTCAAGCAGCTTTCTTATGACTCTCCACTCTTTCTCACACTAAATCTTGCCAAACCAAGGCTCCTGTTCATCATTATACATCTGTCCTCTTCTAACTTGCCAGCAGCTAGTATATCACATGCAACTCAGAACTGAAGCTAAGCTGGTGTGATCCTACCCAGTAACTCAATGGGAGACCTCCCTGGGAAAAACTAAGGTTGCTGCTGGAAGAAGTGTTAATGAGGCCAGTAGGGGGTGCTCACCGTGCTGTCTGTGTGGTCCTAATGCCCTAGTATAGTGACCTAGGGACACTGTACTGTAAAAAGGTGCCGTCCTTTAGATGAGACTTAAAACCGAGGTCCTGACACTCTGTGGTCATTAAAAATCCCAGGGTGTTTCTTGAAAAGAGTAGAGATGTTACCACAGTGTCCTGGCCAATTTTCCCATTGGCCTTTACCAGTCTTGGCCTGCTAATAATTCCTATTTATGAAATGGCATCATCACTCTGTTTTTCTTCTCCTCACTGATAGCTGGTGTGTGGTGAGTGTACTGTGAACACTATAGCAGACGTTGCATCACTGAGGCATGGGCTACACATTGGTGGTGGAAGGGAGTCCTCATTACCTGTGATTAAAAGTGGAGTGTCCAGAAATGTGCTATAAAAGTATACAAATTAATATTTCTAGCTCGGTTTTGTTTGAACTTTAATGTTATTCTCGATGCCACTTTCTCTTACTCTTATCAAGATAAATCTCCTTCCCTGGTGCTATCTTTTTGTTTGGGTCTGGATAATATTTCCAAAACCTGTTCTTTTTGTCACTACAGATTCTTCTTAGTCTTTAGTTGAGGCACTGCGTCTGTCTAGACAGCAGTACAGTAACTCTCTCCTGGCAGGCCTGCCTGCTTCAACCATCTGTTCTCTTCAGGACAAACAATTTTGTGGTCCATATCTCTGTTTATTTCTCTTATGGAGATCCTACGTACTGTACTACTAAGGAACCAGGACAGACACTAAATTATGTAATGGACCCAAAGGTTAGGGTGTCACAGCCTGGGAGGGGGGCGGGGGGGGTGGATGGCTCACTGCACCTCACGGCCAACACAGGCTGGCACAGTGCAAGCCTGAAGTGAGACTGTCCAGGGATCTGTGCCCAGACTCCAGGAGCAGTGGCTGCCTCGGGTTGAAGGGCAATCCAACAGGATCGCCCAAGATGCAGGAACTGGAAAGCGCAGGGAACAGGGAGAGCTTTGTTCCAGGTTGCAGTGCAGGGAGGAGTGGTCTGGCACCAAAGCCAGTCGAGACAGTCATCCACAATTCGCGTCTGTCCCGAGCTGAAACGAGCGCATGCTCCTTGGGGAGTCTTTTCCTTCAGCCCAGACCATTGCGGGCCGTCAGGGTGGAGACGAGCCACAGACCGGGCTGAGAGAGCTGTCTGTTGAGATCTGGGTCCATGGCAGGGTCCCGACCTCCAAATCACGGACAGCAGCCTGGAGAAGCCCTGGGCAGCACAGCAGCGGGCAGACTCCCAGACAGAGGGCAAGAGAATGGGAAACCAAGAAAAGGACGGACTCCGCTGGGATGCCAGAAGGTGGCTCAGTAGTACAGTGTGAAGAACGTCAATCCCGCGTTAAATACCCCAGAGCATCTGCTGCCATGAGAATTCGCACAACAGTCAGGTGCTGTGCATTAGCTGTCTTCATGGTAGTCAAGGCAGAGTGGAGGCGTGGCCACTGGCCACTAGAACTGCGACACTGTGATGCAGCGGGAGCTGTGCCACAGAAGGGCAGTGTTGAACCAGCCCACTGTTATCACTGCTGCTGGTGTCATTGTATTTCGCACAACTGCATTTTCTGTTACAATCGGTCTTTCTTTTCTTTGCATTGTTTCTCGCACTTTGCAAGTTCCTTTTCAGCACTATATAAATAACTGCTGATTTGTTTTCTGGTCTCAAAATGTTTCTTATGCAAGTACAAGGCATTATGGCAAATCTATGTGAATAATAAAATGATTCATAAGACTGGATCCATGAGGAACTTTCAAAAACAAAACTGTCAAAATTTATTTTCCTGTGTCACTCAAGAACTATTTTTCTCTCAATTTGATCTTCTTATCTATTCAAGTCAACATTATACCTTTAGATGGAAAACAGGTAGAAAAGAAAGACAGAAAAAAAGGGAAGAATGAACAATCTAGAATGTTATTTTTAAAGCAAAAAATATATTTTTAGAAATAAAACCTCTCAGACAATTGATGGAATTTTCTCATTTTCCTTTAAACTGTATGTCTCTTGAGAATGCTCTCAGATGCAAGTGCTCTGATCTAATTTTAGAAGGGAACATCAGTAAAAACACAACGATATTCACTGCAATGAAACACGTATTAGTTAATGAACTGGTGGTGAAATCGCAGAATTAACGGCCACAGACAGAATACAGATCACAGAGAACGAGCGCTGCTGTGAACTGATAACAATCCACATGTATCAGAGATAGCAACCCCTACCTCCGTACGAATTAGCAGAAATTCTGATAAGATGATAAAAGCATGCCCTGGGTCTCACCTGGTCTCTCTGTTTCACACGTTTGTAGACATAGTCAGGGAAGGGCCTGCAAGGAATGAACTTCCCTTCTCCACGGACGGCCTGCAAGACCCCATGCTCATAGACCACCTTCCCCCTGGAGATTGTCACCACTGGCAGTCCATGGCACACCATGCCTTCAAAGATGTTATAATCCACTGCATGGTGATGGGTTTTTGCAGAAATCGTCCTGAAAATGGAAATCTATTAGGACGCATATCAGTTTTGATGTTCTATCAATATTATTCTGAATGGGAAAAATATATTTAAAAGCAAACTGTACAGTACATACATATAAACAGTACAAACAGAAACAAATTACATTAACCTTATCTGCTGATGAAGAAGTTCGTTCTTAGATTTTAAATGTTTCGAACCCACAAATCTGCTTAAAAGCTTTTGAATTCACACCCATAGGTTGTTTCTTTATTGCTCATACTATGAAACTATATGATTCTGTAAAAGGAAATCATAAGGATGCCCTGCATTGTACTGGAGTCCTGAATTGCACGAAGCAAGTTAGAAATCATAAAGATTGGTCACAAACAACAATCGCCTGCAAAATTATAGAAAGACAAAGATTTTGTGTGTTGAGGTTTGATGTTGAAATATATTGGGGCATTAAAACCACAACAGCTATTTGAACCAATCACATCTTTTGTGTTTTTAATGTCTTCAATATACTCTCCTTTATTTTAATACTGCATGCTTGGGACAAGAAATCTTCTGTTAAATCTTCATAGCAGAAAATAAAATTTCAATCTGAATTCAAGAGAATGGATGTTAACCCTGGTGTCCCGGCTAAAGTCCACTCTTGTTGTGTATAGTTTGACCTTCCTAACAATCCTATTAATTCAACGGGGAAAACATTATCTCTGTTCTCCACCTGAGCTGTTGTGTAGTGGGGCTACTAGGGCATAAAGTCTACCAAACATCACCCAGATGGGCGCTGCACTGCAGTGATAGATGAGCTGGGTCTTCTATAAGTCAACACCTTTGAGATTCTTTGGAATGAAAAGCATGGTACTGTATAAATGGAAGGAATTAATTAGCAACAGTAGTAGCCCATAATTCTTTTTATCTTTTTTTAATTTTAGATCCCAGATCTGGCATGTATACAGAAATAGAAAAAAAAACAGCCTCAAACTATTGTTTTGCATCATGAACTCATATTCAAAATTTTAACACTTTCCATGGATTTTAAAGGCCTACAGATGTCCATAAACATTCTGATATGTTCTAGCACACTGCTGAAATCACTAAAATGTAATTTTCCCAGAGGATCAATAAACCTTTCTGATGTTCCATCAGCTGTTCCCAGGTTAAATGTATTTTTCAGATCTGTTTAAGAATATAGGATTCATTTACATACAGTAATGACACAATCATTTTAAAAAACTTTAAATTGCTCCATACAATATATTGTCCATCATCTCAGCTTAAAAGCTTCTGCAGCAGCAATCATTTGAATTAAATATATAAACATATGCTATGTATATTTATATACTCTTATATATGATAAATATACAGTAATGTAAAAAATATATACTGAATATATAATATTCAGCCACTTTAGCCTGTTTGGTTGTTCATAGCTAATTGATCCAATGATCTCATTCAACAGTCTCCTGAAATAAGTCAGAATACCAGCTTTAACAATATGGCTGTGTAGCTTGTTCTAGGCATAAAAGTGCCTTCTTTATGTCCGTATTAAATGATCAGGTCCCTGAATATACTAATTAATTACATTTTCTTAATATTATGCAGTATATTTGTAATGTAATAGGTTTATTTTATGCTGAAAAGAGAAGAAAGAAAACACAACGTTTCGGCTACCCACCTGAACTACTTCAACATATTTTTAATGTATTTAATATGTATATAAAATCATGTCTTTGCAAAATCTGGTTGGCTTTCTCATTTCTGATGTGGTACAGCAGCAAAGCTGTTTTGTGTACAGCAGAATTGTGCTTTGAACTCTTAAGTCTATAAATTGAAAGACTTACAGACTTAATCTGTATTACAGATTAATTTGTAATACACTGACACTTCAAATCCATCCCAAACATGTTTGACAGATTAAGGTAGGTAAAAACCCCGAAAAAGTCAGTTGGGCAGTTAAATGGTTGGGTGTTTTTTGTAAAAATAATTATTTTCTTAGCATTCCTAACAAAACACCAATGATAATAAATAACTCCAACTATTATATTCTATCAGTAACCTTTCCAAAAGGCATAAGCAAATTTATTACAGGAAGACTAATATAGCAATTGTGCAAAAGGTTGTTTCAGTCCAGTTATTGTTTAAAAGACTTAAAAGGCAAAATAAATGGCGATGGGAAAAATTGCATACAAATTCAACATAAATGGTAATTGACTCAAAGAATTCATTATAACTTTAATTAAACTGGCTGTAATCCTTGCTGTAGGTATACTGTAAGAACGCAATGATAACATTCGCTACTAAAACTAAAAAGCCTGACAGACATCCAGTTTTTACCTCAAACCACAGATACTGGCAAAAAATTGAATTAGGTGAGGCTGAGTAATAGAAAAAGAGCACTCGTTATTGCCGGAACACACATAAAAAAATCACAAAATATTCAAATGGAATGCCTGTAAGCCATGCTTACACAAGAACTCAAATCATATTAATGATAACTTGATTTGCTTTGAGTTTTCCAGGTTTCTTGCCCCCTGCTATGCATCAGCAATTTCTCCTTTGCCTTCAGGGATCTAGCCCAGATTCTATAGGAAAACAAGCAGCGCAGCCTGTATTACATAAATCGGGTATGTTAACTTCCAACACTCAGAACAGCTTTTTTGCATTGTTTGCAATGGTTGCAATACAAAAAAAAAACATTAGCGAATTTACCGAATTTGACTGAACTGTTCTGTTTGCATGTGTGTACATGAGGTACAGTAAATAGCTTAAAGGAATGGTTAGAATTGGATGGCACTAGCCTTGTTTCTGTCATGAGCTTTGGACACTTTGTCAACATTCATTACTGCATGTCAAACAAAGAGATCATAAATATTTTAAAATCTCTGCTAGAACGTAATGCGAAAGTAAGTCTATACTGACAGGTCAGAAACATTTAATGATTTTCCTGTCACTATTGACTCAGAGTGGCAACATATTTTTCACCTGATGTCACATGGGATGAACAAATATTTTTTAATATTTTTTATGAACTTATTCCCTAATCATTTAATGTTCTTTCACTCCCTGTAAATCCATTCCAACCTCGCACTGCCTCACTGGGCTGCCGACAAATGTCAAACCTGTCAAAGCATTTTCTCCTTTATGATTGAAAACTGAACAAACATGCAAAGCTGCAAGAAGTTTAGTGATCTGAATTAAAGTGAATCCTGTAAAATAAAAGTCTGAATTGGTGTTGTGTTTGTGTTAGGTTAGCATAAGCAACAATCCAACCAAGTGAGCCCAACATAGAAACATCTTGTTCATATTCTGCAAGTATGCCTCATACACATGAGCATAAAAACAGAAAGTGTTTTCTTAAACATATGACTCCAAGCTGTCATTATACTATTATAAATAATTAAAAATGTCATTTATTAATAAATCATGCAGAAGCTAACCACATATGTGAATCTTTTTCTTTTTTCTTGGATTACACTGACAGGAATAACCAGATAGGAATTAAAGTTTCTTGCATTAATCCAAAAAATCATAATTTAAACATATTTACAGAAATTGTATTTTGCTTTAAATGAACCTTTATATATCCTAAATCCAGTCCCAATCACCATTAGACACAGCAGTGAGCAGTGCTGCATTATTCAAGCTGTGGGCACCCTCTACTGTTTAGCATTTAAATAACTTTATTTAGTCTGCTTCTGTGCAATGAAATGATGTGTTCCACAGATTTTGCATGCCTTAACATTGTATTTTGGGTTTTAGTGTACCCTACTGTGAATGTCTAGACCGAATATCAATTTTAAAATATTAAGATAAGCAGGACAAACACTCTCTGCTCTAATAATGCATTAGACTCTGTCTATCTTTAAGCAAACAAAAATCTTCATTACAACTTCACTTGGTTTTGCATTAACATTAATTAGCTGAGTACATCCAAAGTGAAAGGAAGCCTTCTTTCCTAATCAAACAATCAAGTACTGAATTGATCAGTTAGTATGTAAGTATGTTAGTAAGTATGAAGTAGCCTATTAAGGCACAAATGATAAAAATGTAAACATACATTTACACAACTACTAGAAATACTACAATTACTAACAAATTGTTCACTCAAAGAAGGTCCAAGGTTTAGCCATGTTGTACATAGACTTGAACAAATTATTCTAAACATAATAAAATATTGTGATTGACCAATAAGTATTTATAATAAGAGCTTAAGGCCTAATACGACCCACTCAGTATTGTAGTGTCAAGACGGAAAATCCAATTAAATATTCAACAAAATTTCTTCTTAAATTTTGTCAAAACAAAATGACTTAAAAAAAACTGCTGCATATTACCTTTTAGCAGTTGGGTCCCACACCACCACATCAGCATCAGAGCCTTTGGCAATTCTGCCTTTTCTGGGATAAAGGTTAAAAATCTTTGCTGCATTGGTGCTGGTGACAGCTACAAATCGGTTTTCATCCATTTTACCAGCATGCTGAGGAAAGAAATGAAACACAGTATATGGGGAGTTTGAATATCTTTGAATTCGTATTACATTGCAATGGATTACTGCACAAAAGGTCAGTGTTTCAAAGCTATGCAGTTACAGTTGGAGCTCTTTACGTTTTGCTGTCTAAAAACAATTTTAAACTATGCATCCAGTCTGTTAAGGTATTTCAATTTAATACCAGTAAGTACTTTCAGTGTGGCACAGAAATCATTCTGAACATTTTAAAAAACTATGATGCCATACAGTATGCTTTTACTGTGTATTAATGGTGTAATCTTCAGCATTTTTTATTTCTTTAAATAAAATATATTAAGCTAGTTGTAATCAACAATGATATAAGGAAAAACATTTTTTTTTATTTTTAACAGAAAGTTGTTTTTAAAAACAAAGGTTCCTTTTGCACTGTAAATTGACTTTCTGATTTAATTCCACACCATTTAAAGAAGAATTATAAATATCACTTCTCTAAATATAATAAACTACTATTCTAAACATCCATAAAATCAGATAGAGCAAACCGTTTTGTACACTTTATTTTAGCATACTTGTTATTTTCAACATTCTAGTATTACTCTATGAAAGCATTTCTTGAGTTAATCTCACTGGAATGTGTTTTAAGGGTCTACTTACTGTACATAAAGAAAGCTCTCTCCATCAAGTCTGAACACTGGAAATAACAGCTCTCTCTGTCTGAAATCTACCACCAAAAGGTTTAAAATACACAATTCAAAGCGTGATTCTTTGAAAAGAGTCCATTTAGCTGAAATTTTTAGGGGAAAAAGGCTGTTGTACTTCTTTGCTTTAAATTAACATAAATCAGGTTTTAAATTAAATCATTGCCCCCTTCTGGACAAAGATTTAAATTTGTCCTGTATGTGAAATGGTAGGATTGGAATTCACCAAATAGTCAGCTCTTCCTGTTTCTACACTGTTAACAATCATACAGTATGTACTATTTATATTTAAAAATAACTCTTTAACTCTTCTCTAAATGTAAAATTAATTAAAGTGATACAGTTACTTCATTATGTTTTTAAGCAAAGTTTGAGCAAAATACCATTCATCAGCCCAGCTTTCTTGACCAGTCTGCTCTCAAAGATATTCCTTTCTTTTGCATTCACCCTAACAAATACTCTGATGTTTCACAGTATATTGTAAGATCTATTTTATCTTGATTAATATAGTTTATATCTAACACAGCAAGTCAGGGAGACCTGGGATTTCATCTCCTCTTCCCCACATGCTTTCCTGCACAGCACATACAAACAGCAGCCAAGCCCACTACTCCAGAAAGCCACAGGGGACTTCAACACTCCTAGGAGTAACATTTTCCAGTATAAAACCTGCTACAAAAAATGAATCTACAGTAGGACTTAAATTATATGAAATAATTTATTAACCACCAGTGTTGAAGCCACATTTTAGGAAGTTTAGCTTCTCCAACATTTAAAGTATGGTATTGTGGTAATTATTTAATAAAATAATGGATACTCCTTTTAACAAAAGAAGATCACTAAATAAATGTAAGAAAACTACCTTGTTGCATATTCAGTAACTGATTATAACTAAACTTTTTTATATATACTGTACATTATACAAACCTTTCCCCTTTTTAAACTAGTTTACCAGTTAATTTACTTTTCACAGAATGCAACTGGGTAACAACAAAGTCTGAATATTCTGCACTTCTTGTTTTTCCTAAACCTTATTTTCCTTGAACACTCCTTGTTGTGTGTGTCCTAGGCCATGCTGGCATGAATTAAAACCCCTTTTACTACAGTGAAAAAGAGAATAATGTATTTGACAGGAAATGCTGTATGCTATTTTGCTGCCTTTAGGGTTAGGTGTAGTAGCTTTTCCTATTTATTTATTCATTCACATTTTGCAGGTTAGAAAAGGACATATTGCATTGCTATATCTTTTAAATAGAGTTCTTTAACTGAATATTAGGAAGGATGATGACCACCAAGTTACTGTCATCCTATTCTAAATCATAGTAATTCCTAACGTCATTTCCTCCTCCTCCACATCTTCAACTTTATTGACACCCCTTGGTTGACCCTTCACTCTGAACGGGAGTCACAGCCTCCTTGTTTAGGGCCATGGGCCTGGCACTCAACCTAATGGATTAAGCCAAATCTCACTATACCTAAATACTCAATAAACTCATGTAATTATTGGGTGTTTTTTGTGAAACAAAGCTAGCATATAGGAGAAAGTTTGAGGATGCATTTTAGCTTCAAGGCTATTTAAACTACTTAGTACAATAAGAAAGTTATGTTCCCAGCAAACTGTTGATGTAAAACAGAGCCTTCATTGCTGAGATGATAAGAAATCTGTCTGCAGCTCTCTAGTCAGAGTAATTTTAATGAAAAACAAAATAAACTAAATCAGGAAAAATCTGAGTCAATCAGTATCTGAAAATATTAACTGAAAATGTTAATTTGCATTGATAGCATTGCTCAGGTTGCAAGACACTTAGAAAGATAAAAATACCACATGCATATTTAACTGATGAATATGACTAAATTCCCACAATAACAATGTGCCTTACACATCCCCTTAACCACTTCCCCTTTTCTGTTCTCAAAAAAACAGTTAACAAAAGGACTAACACTACCTCAAATACAGTCACGCAACATATGAAAACACCTCAATTTGTCAGACTACTGAAATAACATTTTACCATTAACCCTTAAAAGTAAGGAGAATCTTCACAAAGGGAATGAATGTGCCTTGCTGCTCTGAAGAACCATTGTTTAATAATACACTCTTAGAAGGGAGTATTATTAATAATTAAATTATTACTCTTAGAATAGCATTGACAGAATTAAAAAATTTGAAGTGTTATTTCTGGCGCAAATACATCTTACCACGCCATTTTCCCATATAACTGACATACGGTCTTCCACCCCGTTCACTCCGTTAGGGATTTTGGTGAAGTCATCTTTTCCCAGTGCTTTCTGGCAGATATTGAAGGTGCAGTTGTCTGTGCCAGTCACACTTAGGTCATCGCTATAAGAGAAAGAAACAACAGGTTCTTCACACATTCAAAAAACAAAACTACAGGAATCATTTTACTTGCAGAAAATCAAAATAACTGTGATGTAGCCGTATATGTGTATAAAGAGTTTGTTCAAAGAAGAAGTACCATAGGGTAAAAGGATATACCACAAATTAATTATGTTGAAACAGATTCCAGAAAGTCACACCATCCCTATTTACTATAGGAGCCAATATTAGAAGATACTCAGGATATTCAGCAAAAATTGTCCGGACAATCTCAAACTCTCCGGCCACTTTTCAACACCAGCACTGAAACCTTAACTGTTGGCAACTTTCACAAGCTGTCATGATAACGTTTACATAGTGGGGAGAGCAGAAAGTGTAAAAGGCTAAATTTCACTGAGGTTAATTGGTTTCAAATATATTTAAAATATCTGAAAAAAGGTGTTACACCTGTAACCTGTAAGGTTGGGGACCTTCAAACCTCAGAAACTGCTCCAGTAAAATTCCCAGCTCCAAAAATTGGAGCATTGTTAGTGTTGAACCATCGTTTGAATCTGGATGTTGTCGTGCAGATGCTTTCTCAAGATAAGCATGTTTATGGACATGCTGGTATAAGGAAAAAAAATGATAGGGTAGACTGATGATCTCAAGTGAAAAGTAAACAGAAAAACTGTTTTTGATGCAGAGCCTTCTTCAGCAGGCTTCTTTTCAGCCAGGTATTAAGCACTAGTTGTTCATTTCATGATCTAGTCTAGCATGTATGAAACAGTACTTCTAATGCGAGCAACAGCTACTTTATCTGATGTTTCTAAAAGTCAGGACTGATTGTTAGCGTGATTGATTCATAACTCAGTTACTGTAACTGAGCACACAGATTCCTGTTAAAGGTGGGGTGAAAAACCCCACTGTTCCAGAGTCAAGATGTAAGCACGTCAGCCCCTAACTTGGCGAGGAGGTCCATGAGGTATCCGGGTGTAGTTGGATCCGGTCTCAGTGGAGGGCCCATAACAAAGCCCGCTGCATGAGCCCAGTCCTGGTTCCAGTAATGAGTGCCGTCTGTGCCCAGGCCTGCAGCGATTGGCTCTCCAAACACGATCCTTCCTGTCAAACATGACACAGCACAGCATTCATCATCAGCAGTGGAAAAAAAAAGAGGAACAACTTTTTCATCCAATTGCAATAGGAAGGTTTTTTTTTAGCTTGGTGAATATTTGAAACCTTAATTTTCAGAGAGTCATTTCAGATCTTAGATAGAGCAAACGCAAGCTTATGAATCCTGTCCATCAGTTAGGCCTACACGGTTAACTGATTCTCACCCTCAATATGATTATGTGAGGGATCACAAAGCCTGAGAAATTAGGCACTGCATGAAAATGTTCAATAAAAATGGTTGGAAATAGAAATCTGTTAACCTGTTATAGTGCTGGCATAATGTTCTATTTATTAAACATCTCTATCACAATTCAGCCCATTTGTTTCACTTCATTATTTAAATCCAGCTGTTTTAATGAAAGAAGCCAGTGTATCAGAACATCATGGCTATTCCAGACTCCCATAACGCTTAGTGTAAAAAAATGCCTCCTGTTCTCCATTATAAATGCACTTCACCATAGTTTCCAGTTGTGTCCTCTGGTTTGCGTCTCACTTTTTTGTCCAATGGTAGACTTCGTCACTGTCTTTCAGTGTTAAATTCATTTTAAATACACAAACGAGATCTCCACATTGTCTTCTCTGTTCAAAACTTTTAAACTTAAAAAAATCTGCGTCTTTACCTTGTCAGAATAGGATATTCCTTTCACCCCAGGAATATATCGGGCGGTTCTTCTCTGGACTGATTCCAGAGTATTAAAATCTTTGTTGTAATATCTTGACCAAAATTGTACACACTGTTCTAAACAAAGTCTAACTAGGAATATTAAGTACATATTAATAGCATGAATTATTCATATCTTGCCACTAGCCTCTGCCAGTAGGCACGAGTATATCATTTTTATGCCATTTTCTGAGGGCACTGTGCACAGATTCTCTCTGTCTCTAACATAAGGTACAGCCCACATTCCCCTAGACTGTCAGACAGCAGAGGATGCCCAAGAAACAGGCAGCAGAAATCAGCAGATGAAACGGGCAAACAGACCAGACAAAGATAAAACTCCATGAATGATGTACAAAACAGCATGAATGCAGTTGAACTGTCAATACAGTTCTAAGGTTCATAAGGGGAAAGCATGGTGGCAAAGTGGTTAGCACTGCTGCCTTGTAGGCCTGGAGCCCAGGGTTCAGTTACTGGACTGCATGGAGTTTGTACAGTATGTTCTCCCTGCATTCACATACAGTAGGTTTCCTCCAGGTGCTCCAGTTTCCACCCACAGTCCAAAGACATACTGGTAAGTTAACTGGCTTCTGGTGTGAGTGTGTGTGTCTGTGTGTGCCCTGCGATGGACTTGTCTTCATCGTGGATAGGCTCTGGCTCCCCTTACAAAAAACTGTAACAGATTCCTCTAGAACAATATGCATTGTCCATTATTTTTTTAAGCAGACTGAAATTTGCCACATAAAATAAATCATTAATCTCATTACACCTGCTCCAGCACTGGACCATGGCTGAGGAATGAGTTTAGCCAAATGAGCTGATAACTCTTTCTGTTTGCATAGTGTTTTTACAGTTTGATTGACCCAATGGAATTCAAGATTCTTCTGCATTTCAGCCTTGATTATCCACTCAGAATCTTTCAACCGCACCACTACAGCCTGCAGTGAACTATGTCGTCTGTGACAGACTAAGAAATGATTATCTGTTTTTCAGCTTCACCTTGAATAGCCAGATGGCCCATTGAAAGTAATCAATACTATAACAACATAAATACCAACAATTACTTTAAACTGTACTGCTTCCTGCTGTTTCTAAGCTAGTACTGATTACTGGCAGTGGGCTATCCAGCGATTTAAGTTGAAGTTGAGTATAAATCTGGATATTGTATATGTAACGAACAGTTCTTTCCGAACCCTATGCGGACGACACAGTCCGACGGAGTGGGGGGAACACTAGGGAAACGTCATGCAGGAATACGGGGCTGAAGACAGGGGGGCGTGTCCAAGGTGCGCTGGTGCACGGGGGAAGGTGTGGCCGAGGCGAACAATCCGAGAGAGTAGTCCTTAGGGATAATCCAAAACGCAAGGGTAAGTCCAAAACCAGGAGATCCATCAGAACAAGTTAAAAACCACGAAGGCCGGGTCGGAACCGGCGGACGGGGAACAGGAACGGGAACAGAGGTTAAAACCTTAACGGGACCAGGCGCTTCCAGGTCCCGGACTCGCACGATATGGAAATCAGATGCAGAGCCCGGATGAGCGTCAGCGCCTGGCTTTTAAGGTGGGCTGGGAATAGGGAACAGGTGCAGAGAATAAAGTCTTAGAGAAAGGGCTGGAGCACCCTTAAGGAGGGGGGACTATAATCGTGACAGTACGCCCCTCCTTTTCAGGGCGGCTCCGAAGCCCTAAGAAAAAAAAAAGGGGAGAAAAAAAACCCGATGGAATCCAGGCTGCCAGGGTGCCGTCCGCGGGGTCCAGGTGTTGGCTCTGCATTCTGTAACGAACAGTTCTTTCCGAACCCTATGCGGACGACACAGTCCGACGGAGTGGGGGGAACACTAGGGAAACGTCATGCAGGAATACGGGGCTGAAGACAGGGGGGCGTGTCCAAGGTGCGCTGGTGCACGGGGGAAGGTGTGGCCGAGGCGAACAATCCGAGAGAGTAGTCCTTAGGGATAATCCAAAACGCAAGGGTAAGTCCAAAACCAGGAGATCCATCAGAACAAGTTAAAAACCACGAAGGCCGGGTCGGAACCGGCGGACGGGGAACAGGAACGGGAACAGAGGTTAAAACCTTAACGGGACCAGGCGCTTCCAGGTCCCGGACTCGCACGATATGGAAATCAGATGCAGAGCCCGGATGAGCGTCAGCGCCTGGCTTTTAAGGTGGGCTGGGAATAGGGAACAGGTGCAGAGAATAAAGTCTTAGAGAAAGGGCTGGAGCACCCTTAAGGAGGGGGGACTATAATCGTGACAGTATATGGTTCTTAATGAAAAATAAGGTAATTGTTCTAGTTTAACTAAATGTATTAACCCCTTAAAGAATGTTGTTAACTCTACAGGCACTTGCTCTTTCAAGTTCTTGTAAAGACCTTTACCTTGTCTGCGCGCATTAGCAACCACTTTCGCAGCGGACTTGCTCATCACATGAACCACGTACAAGGGGCAGTTGACTGAGTGTGCGATGGTAATGGCCCGTTGTGTGGCTTCAGCCTCCACCTCCTCAGGGCGGCAGAGCTCGTGTCCTTCTGGGCCTCTGATGCCCAGTGCCAGCATCTTCTTGGCCTCCTAAAATAATAAGAATACATTTTATATACAGCATTTAAAGGTGACTTCTCAAACCTGCAATGGGAAAAATGAAAAAAAAAAAATTCACAAGATAAACACAATGGAAATACACAATTAGAGGAAACAGTAGATTGGGGTACTGAATACAGTAGGAGAAAGGGGGCACAGTAACAGAACCAGTTAAGTAAAGGCCCTTCTAAGAAGGTTTTAAGTCTAGATTTGAAAGGGTTTAGGGAAGGTGTCTCTCTGACAATTAAAATTGAAAATGCACATTTTAAAGAAAAGACACATTTACCACAGGGACACAAACTGAGTACTGTCAACCTGAGAATTCACAACGGCATGTTATTTTTTGTTACTGCTTTTGCGCACTGTATCACAAAACTGAGTGTGTGCAGCATGAGGCTAAACAAGCAATGCGAATCTAGAGGTCAGTCATTTCTGGTATGATCCTGATTGCCAGCAACTGCTTCATCCACGTAAAGCTGAGGTACATTTTTACAGACTAAAGAAAACAAGCAAAAAAATATGCATACTGATGTCACTAAGATGTGCAATGAATATATAGTGTATACAAGCAACAAATAGCTAATATTTTGCTTCAGGATATGATATGATGTATTAATTTAATGTTGCAAATTACCCACAAGGAAAGCAAATGCAATAAGAATTTTACATAAAGTATAACTTGTCCTAGTTACTGTAATTTTTGTTAGCCTAAAATCTTTTAGTCCAAAATAGATGTATATTTTTACTATTACAATTTTGGTTCCCCCTAGTGTTGAGCATATTGTATTACTGGTATTGCTATAGCAATTAACCAGACGAAATACTTGCAGATGTGGGACAACTCCGCGTTAAGCAGTTTACATACAGTATATAGTACATTACGTAGGGTTTCATACCATCCGTATCTCATACAGGGTGCCAAATGACAATTCATTGATGGTAAATTTAAAAAAAAATTAACTTAAATATATGTTGATATTTTGACCGTCACATTTTTACTACAATTACTATATAATGCTTCAGTCTGGACCTGGCTAAGATTCAAAGAGCATATTGTGTGTTTTTGACACAAAGTCAGATATTTTGGACAAAATGGCAGCTGTTAAGAAAGCTAAGTTAGATGTTCGCTGATTTCAGTCCTTTTTGGTGAGCTGAATATGCATTTGCTTAACAAAAAGACCATGCTATGTGTGCTCCGAGTGCGTGGATATACAGTACTGTAAACTACGTCGTACCGCGATTAGCAATTCCTGCGAGATACTGTAACACAAATGTAAATCGAGAACTGTGCCGCCTAAAACCTATAGATGGCACAGCTACTGGCGAAGATGTATTAATTAATTATTAATTATTAATCATTTTGACAAAAGAGGAATTAAGAAAATGTTTTCTCTGACAACTACCATGGTTGGAAAACAAGGGATTCGTAAACGACATTGTGCATCACATTGGCCACCCCACGGTAAGATTTCATTGTATTAGTCATCAGGATAATCCCTGTGTCAAGATACTGAATGATAAGCTTAATAATGTGATGACTACAGAAGAGAAAACTGTTAAGCTTCTTGTTGCACTCTCTGCCTTGACACAGGCAGTTCCCAACTCTGCAAGGAGCCTGTGATGGGAGAGCTCAACAAGGGAAAGCAAGGGCAGGGATCACAGTAAATGGCAAGACCTGCACATTAATTTTAAATACAATGATATTTTAATATTTTTATTTAAACAATGTAAGTAGAGCTATTGTTGAAGTAAAAAAAAATATATTAATGGCACGCAAATCTGTAAAAAAAAAAGTGTATGACTAACGCTTGGCACGCACCTTCTGAAGGGCTTCCAACCCCTGGTCTAGAGTTTCGAGTTCTCTCAAATTCTCTCCACCTCTTTCTCTTCCCTGACCTCAGGTTGGCAGCATCACCTCAACCCTCACTGCACTGTCAGAGGGGACCCCTGGCCACACTATCACTAGTGCTTTCCAACTCTCATCAATTTACTCGCTCATCTCCTTGAATTCCCCTCCTTTTTCAGTCCCCTTTTTTCAGGGCCTGAGCTCCCAGTGCCTCTCGAAGTGACTCTCTTCGAGTCAGGGGATTCCTTCTGATAATCTCCTCTTCCTCCCACCCTCTAAGGGCTCAGCTCCCGGTTGTGAAGCAGTGCCCCTAGATGCGACTCTCTCCCAGTCAGCTTTGCTCCCATGCTGATCCCAGTAGTAGTATCTCGTTATCCTGGAACCTTCCTTCCATCTTCACCCCTAAGGGCTTAGTGCCCAGTCATGAGGCAGCACCTCTCAGTGAGTCAGGGGCATGCATGTTTTTGGGCATCCTTTGGCAGCTGAGACAGCCGATCCTCAAAGACCACGATCGCTCACTCAAGAGTTCCCCGTGCAGTCTGGGAGCCCATTCCCTGTACTCTACTAGCCTAGGCTTCTCGCGTGAAATACACAGCTGAAAGAAACACATACATAGTTGAAATATTTGGATAGTGCTGACTGGAACCTATCAACTTGGAATTTGTATTTATCAGACAGTAGGTAGAAGTCAAAATGTTCACCCTTCAAGTGGTTTCTAAATCACACTTTTTGTGTCTCACAATTCAACAGAGAAAAAAACTTATAACTGAATACAGAAAAAAACTTAAATACATCTGTATGGTAAAGTGTTGCAGTTCCAGGTATGCATTTGGAGTATTCGCCACATTCCAGTCACTGCTCACTACTACTTACTGTCACTACTGTGACAACAAAGCCTCAAAGCCTGTAGTTCAATCTAGAACTGTGATCGGTGGCATTAAATGTTTTGACACCTGTTTGGAATTA